>NC_069504.1:703356065-703656065 GCF_027579735.1 Bombina bombina
TTACTCAAATCTGTTCGTAGTTCCCAAAAAAGAGGGAACCTTCAGACCAATTCTGGATTTAAAGATCGTAAACAAATTTCTCAGGGTACCATCGTTCAAAATGGAAACCATTCGAACGATTCTACCCACTATCGAGGAAGGTCAATTTATGACTACCGTGGATCTAAAGGATGCGTACCTACATATTCCTATCCACAAAGAACATCATCAGTTCCTAAGGTTCGCCTTTCTGGACAAACATTACCAGTTTGTGGCCCTCCCATTCGGATTAGCCACTGCTCCAAGGATTTTCACAAAGGTACTCGGGTCCCTTCTAGCGGTTCTAAGACCGAGGGGCATTGCAGTAGTACCATACTTGGACGACATTCTAATACAAGCGTCGTCCCTTTCAAAGGCAAAGGCTCATACAGACATCGTTCTGGCCTTTCTCAGATCTCACGGATGGAAGGTGAACATAGAAAAAAGTTCTCTGTCTCCGTCAACAAGAGTTCCCTTCCTGGGAACAATAATAGATTCCTTAGAAATGAGGATCTTTCTGACAGATGTCAGAAAGTCAAAACTTCTAAACGCTTGTCAAGTTCTTCATTCTGTTCCACGTCCTTCCATAGCTCAGTGCATGGAAGTAGTAGGGTTGATGGTTGCAGCAATGGACATAGTTCCTTTTGCGCGAATTCATCTAAGACCATTACAACTGTGCATGCTGAAACAGTGGAATGGGGACTATACAGACTTGTCTCTAGTGATTCAAGAAGATCAGAAGACCAGAGATTCACTCCGTTGGTGGATATCCCTGGACCACCTATCCCAGGGAATGAGCTTCCGCAGACCAGAGTGGGTCATTGTCACGACCGACGCCAGTCTAGTGGGCTGGAGTGCGGTCTGGGAATCCCTGAAAGCTCAGGGACTATGGTCTCGGGAAGAGTCTCTTCTCCTGATAAACATTCTGGAACTAAGAGCGATATTCAATGCTCTCAGGGCTTGGCCTCAGCTTGCAAAGGCCAGATTCATAAGATTCCAATCAGACAACATGACGACTGTTGCGTATATCAATCATCAGGGGGGAACAAGGAGTTCCCTGGCGATGAAAGAAGTAACCAAAATAATACAATGGGCGGAGAATCACTCCTGCCATCTATCTGCGATCCACATCCCAGGTGTGGAAAACTGGGAAGCGGATTATCTGAGTCGTCAGACATTCCATCCGGGGGAGTGGGAACTCCACCCGGAGATTTTTGCCCAGTTGACTCAATTATGGGGCATTCCAGACATGGATCTGATGGCGTCTCGTCAGAACTTCAAGGTTCCTTGCTACGGGTCCAGATCCAGGGATCCCAAGGCGACTCTAGTGGATGCACTAGTAGCGCCTTGGACCTTCAACCTAGCTTATGTGTTCCCACCGTTTCCTCTCATTCCCAGGCTGGTAGCCAGGATCAAACAGGAGAGGGTCTTGGTGATCTTGATAGCTCCTGCATGGCCACGCAGGACTTGGTATGCAGACCTGGTGAATATGTCATCGGTTCCACCATGGAAGCTACCTTTGAGACAGGACCTTCTTGTTCAGGGTCCATTCGAACATCCAAATCTGGTCTCCCTCCAGCTGACAGCTTGGAGATTGAACGCTTGATTCTATCAAAGCGTGGGTTTTCAGATTCGGTGATTGATACTCTGGTTCAGGCCAGAAAACCGGTAACTAGAAAGATTTACCATAAAATATGGAAAAGATATATCTGCTGGTGTGAATCCAAGGGATTCCCTTGGAATAAGATAAAAATTCCTAAGATTCTTTCCTTTCTGCAAGAAGGTTTGGATAAAGGATTATCTGCGAGTTCTCTAAAAGGACAGATTTCTGCTTTATCTGTCTTACTACACAAACGACTGGCAGCTATGCCAGATGTTCAAGCATTTGTTCAGGCTCTGGTTAGGATCAAGCCTGTTTACAGACCTTTGACTCCTCCCTGGAGTTTAAATCTAGTTCTTTCAGTTCTTCAAGGGGTTCCGTTTGAACCTCTACATTCCATAGATATTAAGTTGTTATCTTGGAAAGTTTTGTTTTTGGTTGCTATTTCTTCTGCTAGAAGAGTTTCAGAGTTATCTGCTCTGCAGTGTTCTCCGCCCTATCTGGTGTTCCATGCAGATAAGGTGGTTTTGCGTACTAAGCCTGGTTTTCTTCCAAAGGTTGTTTCTAACAAAAATATTAACCAGGAGATAGTTGTACCTTCTTTGTGTCCGAATCCAGTTTCAAAGAAGGAACGTTTGTTACACAATTTGGACGTAGTCCGTGCTCTAAAATTCTATTTAGAAGCTACAAAAGATTTCAGACAAACATCTTCTCTGTTTGTCGTCTATTCTGGTAAAAGGAGAGGTCAAAAAGCGACTTCTACCTTTCTTTCCTTTTGGCTTAAAAGCATCATCCGATTGGCTTACGAGACTGCCGGACGGCAGCCTCCTGAAAGAATCACAGCTCACTCCACTAGGGCTGTGGCTTCCACATGGGCCTTCAAGAACGAGGCTTCTGTTGATCAGATATGTAAGGCAGCGACTTGGTCTTCACTGCACACTTTTGCCAAATTTTACAAATTTGATACTTTTGCTTCTTCGGAGGCTATTTTTGGGAGAAAGGTTTTGCAAGCCGTGGTGCCTTCCATTTAGGTAACCTGATTTGCTCCCTCCCTTCATCCGTGTCCTAAAGCTTTGGTATTGGTTCCCACAAGTAAGGATGACGCCGTGGACCGGACACACCAATGTTGGAGAAAACAGAATTTATGCTTACCTGATAAATTACTTTCTCCAACGGTGTGTCCGGTCCACGGCCCGCCCTGGTTTTTTAATCAGGTCTGATGAATTATTTTCTCTAACTACAGTCACCACGGTACCATATGGTTTCTCCTATATTTTTCCTCCTCTCCGTCGGTCGAATGACTGGGGTGGGCGGAGCCTAGGAGGGACTATATGGCCAGCTTTGCTGGGATTCTTTGCCATTTCCTGTTGGGGAAGAGATATTCCCACAAGTAAGGATGACGCCGTGGACCGGACACACCGTTGGAGAAAGTAATTTATCAGGTAAGCATAAATTCTGTTTTTTTTTAATAGCTGTTTTTTTTTTTTACTAAAATAGTTTTCTTTTTTGCATAACTGACCCTAGTATACACAAAAGACACACACTGCAGCTCCTAAGCCGAGGATTGTCTGTGAGACAATCAGGAGTGGCAATTGCAAGTAGCTGCCAATCACAGGCCATGCTCATGAGCTGTAATGCTTTTGACTCCAGGGAGAGACTTTACCTTTGTGTTTAAATTCTTTATGAAGACACATTGTGCCTAATGATAAAAACCTCATAGAGAGAAATCACGTAAAATCTTTGGGGGGCGTGATCATGATATTATAATGTGTGTATCTCTCCTTCACATCCAGACCCTCACAATGTGAGATAAACAGCTATAAAGCTGACATTTTCCTTTCTAAAATTATTTGAGTTACTTTACAGTGCTGATGAGCTTTAGATCACTGAGCCCATAGTCAGCTAGTGGTCAGTAATGTAAAAAAATAACATGCTCTAAAGATTTAGACCATAAAAACACTCTATTTATCATACCTCCATGAAGTTACCATGCAGAGGAAGGTATAAACTATATGCAATTTCTGTAGTGCCATGATTAATAGATACACACAAACACACACACACACACACATATATATGGTAGGGAGAATCCCGAATTCAAAAGGAACCGGTGTAATATCTTAAACAAATGCTTTTTAGATCTAGTACTACTGGTGATAGAGGACGTTACCTCCTTGTTGAGTGCAGTAAGAATTGAGATCAAACAAATTTGATCTGGTAAATTTTAGTGCCAGTATAAAAACATTCATAAGAATGGTACAGGATCAAGAACTTGATAGGTTTTCCAAACAAAAATGGAAAGGCAACCTTACTAGGGGGCAGCGTGAGGCCATTAAGAGTTTACAAAATTACAACATCATTGTCATACGCCCCACGGATAAAGGGGGCACTATTGTCCTATTAGACTATGTAGACTACAGGGAGGATATCATGTCACAATTGAATGACACCAACACGTACAAAAAACTTACCTTTGACCCCAATGAGAAATTTAAAAGACAACTTGAAACTGATAGATTTGGGACTTAATCAGGGCTATTTAACAGAATCACGTACAAAGTATATGATAACAGAAAACCCTAAGGTACCGATTCTATACACTATCCCCAAAATTCACAAATCACTTGATAAACCCCCATTGTATCCTCTAGATAATCACTTCTACAACCTATAACCCAGTATGAACAATTTCTGTTGCAACCAGTAGTCCGAGAAAACAAGGCCTTTTTACTTGACTCTAATGAGTTACTTAGACTCCTTAAGGGAGTGGAAATTGACGAGCAAGGCTACTGTTACGTTAGACGCGAATAGTCTATATACCATTATCCCACATATGGTGGGTTTGGATATGGTGAAAGAAGTACTACTCTCCTCTGGGAAATATGCAGGTCCTCCAGTAGAATTCGTCTTGCAACTGGTTGAATTTTGTCTTACTAAAAACTATTTCAAATTTGAAAGATCATTTTATTTAAAGAGAGCAGGCACGGCGATGGGGTCGAACATGGCCCCATCATAGGCCAACCTTTTTATGTCTGGATTTAAAAAAAAAATATGTTCAAGAGAAGTACCTCAGGTAATTTTTTACAAGAGGTTGTCAGGGTGCCAGGAATCAGACTGAGACGAGAAGTGCAAAAATAATCACACCTTTATTAATAGCAAAAAATAATAAAAAGTCCGCAAGTCAAATAACAAGCCAGGAATCAAAACCAGAGCTGGTAGTCAGACGAGCCGAGTCAGGATCCAAAGCGAATAGTCAGACGAGCCGAGTCAGGAGCCAAAGCGAGTAGTCAGACGAGCCGGAATCAGGAACAAGGAGAACAGCAGAGTCAGGAACAAGCCAGGGATCAGGAACCAGGAGGGACGTCAGACAGCCAGGTAATACACAGGAGCGCTCACAAACAGGTCTGAGACAATGCAAGGGCAAAGCATACTGAACAGAGGCCCTTTAAATAATAAGTGATGACATCACAATTCTGAGACTGCATCCTGTCTCACACGGAAGATGTACACCAGTCTGGCCATAAAAGGAAGTGCAGGAAATGAGCAGCATCACACAGTATGCATCAGAGTCAGCAAGAGAGGTGAGTAAAAAGGCTGCCAGCAGCACAAGGCAAACAAGGCAGGGAAAAACCCTGAAAGTACCCTCCCCTCAATGACCCCTCCCCCGCGGGAGGACAAAAGGCTTATTGGGGAAACGGGCATGGAAGACATGGAGGACGGCGGGAGCATGAACATCAGAGGAGTGAACCCATGAACGCTCCTCTGGACCGTAGCCCCTCCAGTGAACCAAATACTGTACGCGGCCCCTGGACATTTGAGAGTCAATAATGCTGCTGACCTCATACTCCTCATGGTTGTCAACAAAGATAGGATGGGGACGAGGCAACACAGTGGTAAACCAATTACAAACGAATGGTTTCAAGAGGGAAACATGAAAAACATTGGAGATGCGCATTGCAGGAGGACGGTCAAGAGCGTAGGCCACAGGATTGACCTGTAGCAGTGTTCGAAAAGGATCAACATAACGGGGAGCCAGTTTATTGGAAGGCACACGAAGGTTCAAGTTGCGGGAGGACAGCCAAACTCTCTCACCAACCTGGTAGGAAGGCGCGGGCAGACGCCTACGATCAGCCTGGAACTTTTGGCGCTGCATAGAATGATGAAGACAATCCTGAATCTGCACCCACGTGGAACGGAGATGCCAGAGATGCTCCTCCAAAGCCGGAGTACCCTGAGACATGAATGAATCGGGCAACAAGGATGGTTGAAACCCATAATTCGCCATGAACGGGGATAACTTGGAGGAAGCATTAATAGCACTATTACAAGCAAACTCTGCCCAAGGTAACAGTTCAGACCAATTATTGTGGTGATCTGAGACATAGCAACAGAGGAACTGTTCCAGAGCTTTATTAGACCGTTCCGCAGCCCCATTGGATTGAGGGTGATATACCGAGGAGAAGGAAAGCTGGATCCTCTTTTAAGCACAAAAGGAATGCCAAAATCTAGAGACAAACTGGCTACCCCGGTCTGACACTATCTCCTTGGGTAACCCATGTAAACGAAAGACCTCCCGGGCAAAAATTTAAGCAAGCTCCTAAGCGGTAGGCAACTTCTTCAAGGGAATGCAATGTGACATTTTAGAAAAACGGTTAACCACCATAAGGATAACAGTATTGTCATTGGAAATAGGGAGCTCGACAATGAAGTCCATGGAAAGATGTGTCCAAGGACGCTCACCATTAGCAATAGGTTGAAGAAGACCCACAGGAAGACGTTGAGGAGTCTTATTCTGTGCACAAACTGAGCAGGAGGCAACATAGGCAGCAACATCAGAACGAAGAGCTGGCCACCAGAATTGTCGAGTGACAGACCAAATCATTTTGTTCTTGCCTGGGTGACCTGCGGCTTTAGGATAGTCTTAAGTGTGCAAAAGTTTAGTTCGAAGATTCTCAGGAACAAAACACTTACCACTAGGTTTCTCAGGAGGTGCATTGGTTTGTGCAGCCAGGATCTTCTCCCCCAAGGGAGAAGTCAAATTAGTATGTATGGTAGCAAAAATATGGTCAGGAGATATAACTGGAGTAGGTACAGACTCCTCCTTGGACAGAGGCGAAAATTGTTGAGAGAGGGCATCAGCCCTAACATTCTTACTAACAGGCAGGTAGGAAACCACATAATTAAACCGAGAAAAAAATAGCGCCCATCTGGCCTTTCAGGGCGACAAACGTTTTGCTTCAGATAGATAAGTTAAATTCTTGTGGTCAGTAAGAATGAGCACTGGCACGCTAGTACCCTCGAGAAGATGCCTCCATTCCTTGAGTGCCAAAATTATGGCCAGTAATTCCCTGTCGCCAATTTCATAATTGCACTCCGCTGGAGACAATTTCTTAGAGAAGAAATCACACGGATGCAAAGAACCGTCAGGCGTAGGACGTTGAGACAAGAGGGCACCTAATCCAGTCTCAGATGCATCGACCTAAAGAACGAAAGGCAGGACAGGGTTAGGATGAGCCAGAACTGGAGCGGCAGCAAAGGCAGTCTTAAGACAATCAAAGGCCTTAATGGCAGTAGGTGATCAATGAAGGGAATCATTCTCTTTACGGGTCATGTCTGTGATAGGTTTGACCAAAGAAGAAAAGTTTTTAATAAACTTTCTATAGTAATTGGCGAACCCCAAAAAACATTGAATAGACCGAAGACCAACTAGGCGAGGCCACTGCAGAACTGCAGATAACTTGTCAGGATCCATGGAGAACCCTGCAACGGAGATAACATAATCTAGGAAGGTTACTTGAGTCTGATGGAACTCACATTTCTCAAGTTTACAAAACAGGCTGTTCTCACGTAGTCTCTGAAGAACCCGTGTAACATCAGAACGATGAGCCTCAAGTGTGGGTGAGTGTATGAGGATGTCGTCTAAGTACACCACAACACACTGTTGCAACATATCTCGTAGGACATCATTAATAAATTCCTGGAAAACAACAGGAGCATTACATAGGCCAAAGGGCATTAGAAGATACTCATAATGCCCGCTCCTGGTGTTAAATGCTGTTTTCCATTTGTGGCCCTCCTTGATCCTAACAAGATTGTATGCTCCTCTCAAATCAAGTTTAGTAAAGACCGTATCTCCCTTGAGGCGGTCATAGAGTTCCGTAATGAGCGGAATAAGGTAAGCATTCTTAATGGTAAGACGATTAAGACCCCTATAATCGATGCATGGTCTTAACTCGTCACCCTTTTTATTCACAAAGAAGAAGCCAGCCCCTGCAGGAGAGCAGGATTTGCGGATGATCCCCCGCGACAGAGCATCGGCACCATACTCCTCCGTAGCACTATTCTCTGCAACAGACAGAGGGTAAACCCGGCCCCAAGGAGGAATGGCTCCGGGTTGCAGGTCTATGGCACAATCGTAAGGCCGGTGAGGAGGCAACGTACCGGCACGCACCTTGTCAAAAACGTCTAGGAACTCTCGGTACTCCTCTGGCAATTGAGATACCGAAGACATGCACAAGACTTTAACTGGTTTCCGAAGACAAGTGGAAAAGCACTGTCAATGAAATAGCCCGCAGCACCGGAGTCAACAAGAGCCTGGGTGACTATGGAGTCCACCCAGGAAAGGACAACTGTGACCAAAGATTTCTCCTTTAGCGGTTCCGGGGACGAGAATAAACCACCCAAGGTCTGCCCCCGACAGGACCTTAGGTGTGAGTGTTTCCCGGCCGTGTAGGACAAGACCTCAAGAGGTGACCCTGGAACCCACAATAGAGGCAGAGCCCCTCCCTCCTCCTAAAGGCCCTCTCCTCCGCGGACGCATGAATCCCAACTGCCTCAGCTCAGCAGTACCTGGTGACTCGGGACCAGGAGGCATGGGAGGAGAGGGAGGCATGGGTGGGAACGAACACGTAGGAGACAACGGAACAGGAGGCTTCCGCAAGCGCTCCTTGAAAGAGGGCCTCTCACTTAGTCTGATGTCAATTAGGATCAAAAAAGACACCAATGCCTCCAGATCTTCTGGTAAATCTCTGGCAGCAACTTCGTCTTTAATCGCATCAGAGAGCCCATGAAAGAAGGCGGCAACAAGGGCTTCATTGTTCCAACCTACCTCTGCCGCAAGCGTACGGAACTCAATGGCATACTGAGCAACAGATCTTGTACCTTGCTGAATGGACATGAGTCATTTAGCAGCAGAGGAGGAGCGAGATGGAACATCAAATACCCTTCGAAAAGGAGGCCACAAATTCAGGGTAATTTGAAATCACAGGTTTATTAGTCTCCTACAACGGATTAGCCCAGGCAAGAGCTGTGTCAGAGAGTAACGAGATGAGAAATCCTACCTTAGCTCTGTCAGAGGGAAACGCCTGAGGTAACATCTCAGAGTAAATGCCCACCTAGTTCAAAAACCCTCTGCACTGATTAGGATCGCCTCCATATCGCTGAGGTAGAGGTGCAGAACCGGACATGCTCCTGGTAGGACTAGGTGCAGCAGCGGAAACAGGAGCAGCCATAACTTGCGGGACACTTTGGTCCAAATGTGCAGTGCGAGTAAGCAGGGTTTGCAGGGCTAGTGCAAATTGATCCGAGCAGTGATCCTGTTCATCCATCCTGGAAATTATGGCAGGTAAAGGTGGATTTTTAGCACCATCAGGATTCATGGCCCTTGCGTAATGTCAGGGTGCCAGGAATCAGACTGAGACGAGAAGTGCAAAAATAATCACACCTTTATTAATAGCAAAAAATAATAAAAAGTCTGCAAGTCAAATAACAAGCCAGGAATCAAAACCAGAGCTGGTAGTCAGACGAGCTGAGTCAGGAGCCAAAGCGAATAGTCAGACGAGCCGAGTCAGGAGCCAAAGCGAATAGTCAGACGAGCCAGAATCAGGAACAAGGAGAACAGCAGAGTCAGGAACAAGCCAGGGATCAGGAACCGACTGACCGCAACTTACTGTTGATGGCCAACAGTTGCTATGCCCCCTCCCTGACTAGGGCCATTATTAAATCCCAATTCATAAGAGCAATTAGGAATAATTCTAACATTGAGAAGGGGTCTCACTGGTAGAGGAGATGCAAAACAAATTCATAAAGACAGGATACAACAAAGCTACGATAGATTCTGTCAAAAAACAACTGAAAGATACTACTCAAGAGAAATTGTTACAAAAGCAAGTGAGGAATCAGGAAAATTATAACATCATCTTTACCACCACATTTGCTCCTAATACATTCAGAGTGGGACGTTCTATCAAGGAATTCTGATATATTATGTTGTCAGACACCAAGTTAAAATTTACTAAAGATATCACACCTATCATTGGTTACAGATGTAACACCAATCTGAGGGACCTATTGGTCATCTCATATCCTATCAGAAGCTACATGAAAGAGGATGCACGTGGATCACGTAAAGGATGCTACAAGTGCCCGAACTGTACCACCTGCAATGGAATGATTATTCAATCATCCTCATAATAACAAAAAATACACTATAAATCATTCCATCACATGCACCACCACACATGTGGTCTACATGCTGATTAATCCATGTGGTTTGCATTATATAGGGAAAACCCAGGGGACTATCCGTGAGCGCATGGCAAACCATAGGATGACGATGAGGCAAGTGGTCAAGAAGGGCGAATCTGATCAGCCCGTAGCACGCCATTGGATGGAGGCTAAACACCCGGTAGCATCGGTCAGTGTAATATTGATTGATCACATCCCAAAACCGGCATGTGGCGGAGACAGGAATAAACTGCTCATAAGAAGGGAAGCTGAATGGATGTTCAGACTGGACACTATCTACCCTAAGGGACTTAACTCTATGCCTGATTTTGGTTCCTTAACATAAAGAGTATTAGTTATGCACGATGCAAGTAAGAGGAAAGAAGAGTGGTCGTGTATGGGGACAGGATGGGGTTCCCTGCTGTCTATGGATTGGAGGTGAATCCCTAAACTATGTCGTTAGTCGGTACATGGTCTGCAAGTTCGCATGTCAACCCCCTAGACCGGATACTCTATGTATACTTCCTCTATGTGTATGCAATGATCTCTTTTCTGTGAAACCTCAGAACTGTGAGCTATAGCTGGGTGAAGTACTAAAGGGAACAATATGTAGCAACATTGTTAAGCATCCTTTACATATATGTCCGAATTAAGCATGTGATATGCTAGCAGAAGCCAGTATCTGAACCTATATATGTAGATATTATGTTTATTTGTAGAATGGTAATTTGAGATGATCACTTGGAGTGAATTTGAGGTCTATATTATCACTGTGGTACACTTCTATAGATTATCATGTCATTCCGGTTCCTATGGAGAATAAATTCTGGGATTATATTTAATCACATACCTTAGTATATTGTTACATATATTCTTTGTTGCACATTGTTTGTATAAGATAAGACACACGGCACTGACGGGAACTGGCATTTTACGAAACTGGATGTGAAGTAAGATGACAACATCCGGTAGTCACAAAACCGGAAGTGATGTAAATTGACGACTTCCGGTTTTACGAATAGGCTGTTGACAACAACGGTATAAGGTGTCTGATTATGCAAATTATAGGAATGTATATCCTGAATAATATTGATTATAGTATTGTTGATGCTGTGTAAGGATGTCACACTTACAAAATTATACAGCACGTTATAAACCGGAAGTGAATTGTGATAACTTCGGGGTCACTTGGTTGTATATACCACTGAATACCGGATATGATGTATTATCTTGGCTCTTTTTTTCACAGGATGTGGGAGGTTATGTGGATATTTGTACATTATTTAAGCACGGTTTTGGTGTGTAATGATTGTTCTGAAGAAGGGGAAACGTCAATAAATTTGACTACAAGTTTTGGTGAAAATCCTGGTCTGTTGCTGTTTTTTGGATGTCTATATATATATTTATATATATATATATATATATCCCAATAAGTGCGCTCTCACTGACTAATTTAACAATACCAGGGTGCTCGAATCAGTTCAATGTCACAAACAAAAGACAGCACTCTCTGAATTTACGTGAAACAGATTATGCCCAAAAATGTTACTATAAATTAAAGGAGCATAATCTGTTTCACATAAATCCAGAGTGCTGTCTTTTGCTTGTGATATATATATATATATATATATATATATATATATATATATATATATATATATATATATATATATAATATATATTATATACATACACACACATATGTATTGTAACCAACCTATGTACATTTACATTACGCATTGGACTGTTGCCACATTATAAATAAAGATTATTGATAATATTAAGCTGGTAATAACAAAAAATGTCTATTACACACTCTTTGAACAGTTTTATAGTTACTACCAGTTGAAACAGCAGTACGTTTCAGATTCCCTAAGTAGGTCAGCTGCACCACCAGCACATTTGTGGTAATATCACACATGACATCAAACTATAATTGCTACATATTCTCAGCATAATATTTAGCTTCATAGTTGCCTGATGAAACAGCGTGTCTTGCTGAGAATCGTGCATTTTAATAAATGATTTTATGTATTACCTAAACGTTTAGGTTCACAACATTATTCCTATGGATTTGTGACCTGCAGGTGTAGTGTCTGGCTCATATCCTTGAAGTCTTATGGCAACTGACTGTAGTTAAACTGACAGGATCCATGTCACATATGTATCTTTTGTTTGTGTCATTCTGCAATGGGCGTCACAAACACCATGTCCTACAGCTTCCTATTGTCTGTCTAAACCTGATGTAGGCAGGTGTACTCCCTGTTCACTCATGCCTATGTCAATCAGAAGTGGGAGAGGAAGACTTCAGGTTCAACAGCTATCAAAATTATATATATATATTAATGAAATAGACAGACTACATATCCCAGAACCACATAGTTTCTCTTCCACCCTGCAGTGGGAAAGACATCAAAACCTAATGCTCCCTTCTTCTGAGTATATATATCACATCTGTTCAATGCAGTGAAAGGGCTGATTATGCATTCCACTACTACCTGTCCTGTATATACAAATTTCTCAACCTGTGTTACAAGAACTCCGTGTGTACTTGGAGCACTGGCAAGGGGTACTCAGTAGCTTGCCCCTTCATTATTGCTTTGCCCTTAAACATTAGGATATTACAGAAGCCAAAGTTTCCACCCTCAAGAATCCTAGTCAGTTGCTTGCTCACTGTTACAAGATGGTACCGTAAATATTACTTTCCCCATCGTATGCTGAAATGCAAGATTTAATTTTGCTGCTTTTGTTTTGCTTTTATTGTAATTATATTATTATTATCATATTATAGAGCTATATACATATGTGTGCTTTCTCTGTAAGTTGATTTCAGTATTATTTGATGTTCTGATATTTACAAAGATTTGCTGCTGCATCAGCATTTGTTAAAACTGGACTTTTAAATCAAGTCCTGAAATACCTGATGCCTATATAGTTTCTCTTGATCATATATTCAAAAACAATTGTCAAATTATTGTGTATGCCTGATTACATTTTATTTTTGTTCACATGAGAATTTGATCACATTGCAGTAGGGGGTACTTAGGAAACAGTTTATGCTTGGCTTGCAAGGTTATTTTCTACAAAAAGACTGAGAAATAGAACTGCGTATTTCACTCTGAGGTGGAAGAGACAGACTCAGCCTTCCTATGTGTCTCCTAGTATGTACACAAATTCTGCGCAGCTGTACCAGAGAAGGTGAGTTAAGGTTTCTAACTTGCAGTGTCAGTACAGGGTGTGTCCCCACCTCTGCACGCAGGCAGAAGGTGAGGTTAACAGGACAAGTTTTATCCTGCCATGCAGAGCTCCCCCTCCTAACAGCCCTATAAGGCCACATCCTCTCTCACTCATATAGAGTAGGCATATAGAATACATGGAAGCCATTGAAAGAAAATAATTATTTGTTGCAGATTTTAATCTATAATAAATTAGGAAAATACAATACAAATAGGTGACGCAAATCTTAATTTCTGTTACCAATACAATAAAGATAGTGAAGTATCCACTGGGCAATATAATTCTGTCATGAAGAGCTTACGCTCTAAATAATAAAAATGTGGAGGTTCCAAAGGAGAATAGACTAATTTGTCATAGAGTTTACACCAACTGTTTCCAACCTTTTTCAGGTAAAGGGCGACACTGCAATTTTCATTTTCCATTCTCAGGGCCAATGGAGACTTTATATTGTACAAGCCAAAGTAATAAAAACTAAAAACATAGTTTCTGTAGCAAGATACATGACAATGGCTAATGCCTTACAACTGGCAGAAACCAACATATAAACTAAGACCCAAACACACACACACGTACATACCAGCACATTATTTAGTCTGCCTCCATACAAAAAGAAAGCAGCTCGATCCTCCTTTTCCTACAGAGCACCACAATTATGGAACGACCTCCCGCACACTTTAAAACCTTCCCCAAGCCTAATATCCTTTAAGAGATCCCTCTCTGCATATCTCAAAACAGAATGCACCTGTTGCGGTTGATTATATATTTCCTACCTGTTCTATGTTCAATTTTGCAAATATTGTGTATTATTATTGTTTTTGTATTTTATTGTACCCTATTGTATCAATGCAATGTTTTGTGGAACCAGGACATACTTGAAAACTAGAGAAATCTCAATGTATCCTTCCTGGTAAAATATGTTATAAATAAATAAATAATAATATTTATATATACACACATATATATATACATATATATTGTTACAAACTGCTGTTTGTAACTGGCCCTTTAAATGGAAAATTGCCCTGCTTCCCTGGATTTTGGAGAAGCCTATTTGCCAGCCTCCTTCCACATGACTATGGCCCCTGGAAGATTGTGCCTCTGAGGACATATTGACTTTTGTTGGGTGTGTGTGTGGCCCTTTAAGAACCATCTGGGGACATATTGTGACTTTGATGAACAATGCCCCTTTAAGACTATGTCCCCAGACTTGTGAAATGACTTGTCCCTGGCTTTCTCCCACTTGGTTCAGTTTCATTGTGTGCCATTAAGAGTTAAATTTTGTTCAGCTTCAAGAAACCTATTCTAAATACAAGTCTGCTGGGATTAGCTCTAATTAGGTTTAGTGATCAACTTTCCCATTGTCTAATCAGACTAGTATTGATAAGGTGGACTGCATTGTTTTATTGTGTGTAATGTTATCTGCTGAAGTAAATGTTGTGGCCTGTCAAAGGGAGTGTCTCTCTATCTAATATCAAATGTGTGATGGGGGATTTTATGCCTCCCCCTGAGAGTGTCCTGTTTGCATGTAACCTCAATAAAAGCAGGCTGTGTGCTCCAGCACATCAGACCTATTTTCTGTCCCTCTAACTTGCAGCTTTGACTCATGTTTGTAGGGGACAGCTTCAGCTAATATCACTACAGGGATTGCTGACTATGGTGCTGATGATTCTTTGGTGAGCGCTAGGAGCATCCTTTTCTACGGTCCAACTTCCAGCCAGCCTGGAGGCAACCGTAACATTTGGCGGCAGCGGTGGGATTGGCGTCCTAGCGCAAGGAGCAGCACCACAACAGCACTGGTATCTTAGGAGAGTTATTGAGGGCAACGCTAGCCACTGCGCAGCGTCCCTACCTACAGCAGCATGGAGCTGACAAGACACTATTCAGAACCCTGTGAAGAGCACCTCAACCTGATCCGTCGCTATGAGGGCGCGGATTTCGTTCCAGAGGTAAAGAGGCGGCTAGTCCGATATGGTCCAGACCCTGCACAGGAGGTAGTAAGTCGCCTCATCCGGGAATTGGCTACTGAGAACGAAGCGGCACGAGCCTTTGAGCGCCAACTGTGGAGTTTGAGGGTATGGACACCTGGTCTCTCTCCCCAGCCGCAGCATGTTCCACAGGGAGAGGAGAGCAGTGACCTCCCTCCCCAGCGGCAGTATACTGTGCAGAGGGAAGAGACAACCAGTCCCCTTCCCCAGCCAGAGATACCAGAGGCAGCAGGCCTCATAGACTGGTCCTGGGAGGACCCCCAGCAGGCAGGTGGAGATGGGACCGCAGTCTCTCTACCGGCCCTACAGGGATGCTGGGCAGGTGGCCCAGATCCCCAGCGACAGACCCAGCTACAGGGAGGGGAGAGCATCGACCTCCCTCCCCAGCCGGAGTGTGCCTTCCAGGGAGAGGAGACAACCGGTCTCTCTCCCCAGCCGCAGCATGTTCCACAGGAAGCGGAGAGCATCGACCTCCCTTCCCAACGGCCACCGGAGTATCAGGAGGAGGAGGTAAGCCAATCTCCCCCTCCCCAGCTAACTCCTAACTTGGGCCCAGGGTTAACAGTGGAGATGTTAACCCCCACTGACCCCCACGTTCCCTTTGCCACCGGGCAGGACTATGCCCCAATTCCCCCAGCAGAAGAGCTGGCATCAGAACAGAGCGCTGCTGGCCTCTGCCCTACAGACCCCCTTGTTACAGGACTGGCCTGCAAACCCCTCACCCCAGCAGAAGCGCTGGCACCAGGGCAGAGTGCCGCTGGCCTCTGCCCCCCAAGTACCATCAGCTATTTGCCCAGCTGCGCCAGGAAGGCAGAGGATGCTACACTGTCATCCTATAACCTGGAACTTACAGGCCAGTGCTACTTGTTGTGGGGGGGCTGCTTTGCTGCTAGTGTTTATTTGTGGGTGGGTTGCGAGACTAACTTAGGCACTGACCGACAGAAGGTCAGGTGCCTGGTTAGTCTCCCTCCAAAAGGGGAGATATGTTACAAACTGCTGTTTGTAACTGGCCCTTTAAATGGAAAATTGCCCTGCTTCCCTGGATTTTGGAGAAGCCTATTTGCCAGCCTCCTTCCACATGACTATGGCCCCTGGAAGATTGTGCCTCTGAGGACATATTGACTTTTGTTGGGTGTGTGTGTGGCCCTTTAAGAACCATCTGGGGACATATTGTGACTTTGATGAACAATGCCCCTTTAAGACTATGTCCCCAGACTTGTGAAATGACTTGTCCCTGGCTTTCTCCCACTTGGTTCAGTTTCATTGTGTGCCATTAAGAGTTAAATTTTGTTCAGCTTCAAGAAACCTATTCTAAATACAAGTCTGCTGGGATTAGCTCTAATTAGGTTTAGTGATCAACTTTCCCATTGTCTAATCAGACTAGTATTGATAAGGTGGACTGCATTGTTTTATTGTGTGTAATGTTATCTGCTGAAGTAAATGTTGTGGCCTGTCAAAGGGAGTGTCTCTCTATCTAATATCAAATGTGTGATGGGGGATTTTATGCCTCCCCCTGAGAGTGTCCTGTTTGCATGTAACCTCAATAAAAGCAGGCTGTGTGCTCCAGCACATCAGACCTATTTTCTGTCCCTCTAACTTGCAGCTTTGACTCATGTTTGTAGGGGACAGCTTCAGCTAATATCACTACAGGGATTGCTGACTATGGTGCTGATGATTCTTTGGTGAGCGCTAGGAGCATCCTTTTCTACGGTCCAACTTCCAGCCAGCCTGGAGGCAACCGTAACATATATATTATAGGTAAAGTCAGATATTGGGAGTATAATGGACATTACCCAAGCGGCTGTGGGTAAAGCCTAATGTAAGATCATAAATCCCCTCAGAGTTCATGCGCATCATTGAGTCACTGCATCAAATATATATATATATATATATACGATATTACGATGCACTGTAATTTCCCCATCTTCACTATCTATTTGCCTCTGCCTGGGAGGTTCAAGGGGTGCAAAGTCCCCCTTGTAAACCTTTTTCCCGAAGGTTCACTTGGGGTGGATTCCAGAGGATCGGCGGGGATCCCCCCTTTAACCCCACAGCCGCTTGGGTAATGTTCTTTTTACCCGGGTAATCCTAGGATTACCTGGATATCTTACTTTACCTTTAACATATATATATATATATATATATATATATATATATATATATATATATATATATATATATATATATATATATATATATACACACACACACACACAATTTTCCAAGAGAGGACATGAATAATTAGTAAACGTATGAAGTAAAATGCTAGCATTGGACCACAGTCAAATGCTTTATGTTAACATCTTACAACCATGTTACGCAGAGGCAGATGTAGACTGCATAAAATTTCAAATTGGGGCAAAATTACCTACATTTTAGAAACAAACATTCAAGTTGTGGGTAAATAAAAATCACTGGAGGTTTTCAACAGAATGTATCTGTTATTGCATTTCAGTTGTTATGTAATATGATGTTATAAACTCTTTATTAAAAATAAAAAACAAAAGCACTGAATGTCTGCTCTGAGATCTGGAGAGTCTGGTTTATATATTTTTTTTCCTTAAACACAAATACAAAGGAGGCAGAAACATAGGTGGGAACTCAGCAGAACTTACTAACGCAAATGACTCATAAACAATGCAGTTAAGAAGAAAATTAGAAAAAGGATTTTTACTCTTAAGAATTTACACTGTATCACATAGAGTGAAATCAACTAAAATACACAAGAAGAGGAGCAGGGTGACAGGTGGTGACACATGGAAACAGGCCGGTTGTTCTGGATGCCAACCATGGAATTGTAGGAATGAGAAGCCTGGCACATAATAACCCCTTTGGGAGAGGGTGCGGCACATCCGGATTCCTACGGGTGCTGAAAGCCTTCAGGCAAAGTTTCTACTACACGCCAATAAGACAAGCAGCGTCTAGCAACCATAGGAATGATATATATGATAGAACTTGACAGCTCTAGTACAGGTAGAGTTGGGGAAAATTAGCTTGAGGTTTGGCTATATAGTCTCTCTCCTCAATAGCTAGAAATACACCAAATAGGTGGAAAATGTATTTCTGGTTAGAGGGCTTTTTAATCTAAATGTTATTTTTATGGACATATTTTATAAAGTTGTATTTCTGTTAAGTTACCATTACAGTAATGTAATAAGTTTACCTCTGTCAAAGGGACATAAAGGCATTAAAAGAAGATCCTCTAATGTGTTATATGTCAGTAACAGTGCAATGATAAAATGATATAACTACATGCAAATGGGTTAAACACATATTTAAAGTAATCTAAAGAGCAGCAATTAACTGTAAAATTATTTCTCTCTCATATATATATATATATATATATATATATATATATATATATACACACACACAACAATTAGCCGGTAGCCCAGCACTCCATCCACTTAGGAGTATTCACTACCTGGGTGCTGTCCTCATGGATAAATGTGGTAACTTGTAGATGGAAGGAGGGCACTCACAGGACTTTTTTACAGCAAGACAGTGCAATTTTATTTCCAAATGACTATACAGTACAATAGTTAATGATGTTTCGGCCCCAGTGTGGGCCTTTTTCAAGACAAAAATGTTATAAAGGACAAAATTAGTTTCGCTCACGACGGCATGTAAGTCGGTCTCCCAGGCTACAGGATGAATTCAATCATAACCATATATATAACTGAAATTTTAATTTGCATTTGCTATAATAAATCCAAAGGTGCAAATACCATTACATGTATTGCTAGGCAGTTGGTATAACAATTAACTATGAAAACATTAAAAGGACAGTCTTCTTAGGCAAGTAGCCAAGTACTGGTAGCAACATCCAAGTAGGAGGCTGTTTGCAGCTGCAAACTCTTTTTTTCTAAAGAGAATACTTCAGTATTCATATTTTTCAGTATAGATGGTGGTTTAATTTTTTTTATTTCAAGTGACAAAATAAAGATAATTAGCTATTTGTAAACAATTTCATACATTCCATCAGGTAATATGGACCTTTAGGAACACATTTAAGGGGATAAAAATGCAGTAAATGTCCCTTAACTTACTGTAGAATTCAAAGGGTAGTAGAAGGGACTTAAAATTAAGACTGTTGTTTTAGTGGTTAGGGGAAAGGTAGGTAACTTGCCACAGGTATTCACTACAGGCACAAGCTGACAAAGAATAGTTTCCTAGGGTTGCATGCTCTATCTGAATCATTAAAATTAAGTTAATGGTATATTTAAAGGGACATCAAATTATTTGCATCCAAAAGCTGACATTTTAAAATGTATTTTGTTAACAACTGATATTCCTGGGCTCTAAAAATAAATTCAGTTTTTATGCTTTAATCAGTTGTGTCATTTTCTACAAATATCCACTAAATAAATGAGCAATCTGCCCCTATGGATGAGGTGTCCATAACCATATACTTTCCTGGCCATTTGAATTAAGCTGCTTTAAATTAAAACACATTTGCATAAAATAACTGCTTAAATAATGTTCTTTCATTTGTGTGAAGTTCAATGACATCACTGTTATAATTTTAGCACAGAATTTACCACCTCTAAGGTGAGACAAAAATAAAGGTTTTGGGAACCTTTATTTTCTTTTACACACTATTTAATTGATCCTCACTCTCCTTTATCATTTTATCTATGAATCGATCTAACTTCCCTTCATTTTCCATAATTCCTTTACCTATTTTCTCTTCCTGTGTTTTTCAGTTCACCATCCAGCCTTAAAGGGACAGTACACTGTAAAATTGTTTTTCCATAAATGTATTTTAAATGACTTGTTATACCAACTGCAGAGTACAAAATATTTGAGAAATTGCATTTTCAAGTTTATTTGTGTATCTGAAGTAGCTGGTTTTGTGCTTTGAAACCACAGCCTATTACAATGGGTTGAGCTTCAGGTAATATCAGATCTCATTATGTTATCACTTTTATGTACACAGACTTGCTTCCTTATCTTATATTTGTCTGGAACACCAAAGCTCGATACATAGAGAGAACAATGGAAAATTATCATTTTATTACTTAACTATCCTGCATCCCACTGAGAGTGTAATCTCTTCTGCTGACTGTGTATACTTAGGCTTGTCAATAGCGTATACGCCAGTATCAAAACTTTCAGTATAGGTTGGGAAACCACAGGCTAAATCAGCTATTTCAAATGCTGAAATATGAGTAAAGGAGCTACTTGCAACCAATTTAATACACTCTAGCAGGTAAAAAGGATCATTGGGAATAATTTAAAGGGGAGAAAGTTTTTGGGTGAACTGTCCCTTTAATTCCATAAAAGGACCTTATTCTCACTAATGCCTATAGCTACTCAAGTTAATGCCAATCCTCAGGGCACACCAAATTATTCATGTTTTCATTAAATCTGAACTAGAGCATTTGGGAATTAATCAGCTGATAGGTGAGTACATGGTCACTGTTCAGCTGATTAGTTTACCTGTGCTCTAGTTCAGATATCATGAACATCTAGCCTGTACCCTAAGGACTGAAGTTGAAATACACTACCTTATTATATTATTTTTTCTACACCCAACAACCGCCCTCCCCATCTTTCACAAAATTTCTCCCCATCTTATTTCTCCACCTGCTTCTATAATCACCCCTAAAAATACACTTATTTCTCTCTCTAAATACATCTCTATATTTTCACTCCCTCCTCCACATTTTCTTTACGCAGCATCTTCTCAGCATCTCTCTCCCCAGCCTGCTACCTTCCCTCTCGGCTCTCTCCCATCCCTCTTTCCCTGTTTACAAGCAGCACGAGTTCCTGGCAGTGACGTCACGCACACTACCTCCCTCTGCAAGGATAACCAATCAGCATCCTGCAGTTAGTTTCCGGAAGGCGGGACTGTCATATAAAAGTGGAGGCGCTTCTTATAGAGATATTATAAGGCTTCAAACGCCTGGATGAGTAAGAGTGGACGGTGTTGCTACAGAACGAAGCACGAATATTCAACTCGTGGACTTGTCGATTGCGCTGAGACTGGGCTGTCACATGCAGCAAGTGGCTGTCACATAGAATTGTCACTTTAAGAGACATCTGATTTTCAAGGTTTCCGGTTGTCTGGATTCAGAGAAGTTATCAAATCACCTGTCTTGGTCAAGCGTACTGACTTCTGTTACTCGGACACTGACTTAGAGTTTCACTCCGCAAAGAGCATTTGTTTCCATCCGGTGTTCCGTGGCCTTTCCATGTGCTCCAAGATGGAGCAGCCTTTCTACCACGATGACTCCCTACTTTCCGCCTATTCACGCACAGATCCAGGGCTCCTGAAAACTCATATGGGGTCCATAACGGATGCCTACCGATTGTCCAAACATGACATGCCCTATTACACTCATCAGGATTCCGCTACTGCTACCTCCCACCATACTACACCTGCAAGCTTAAAGATGGCTGGGCCTGAGCTTGAGAGACTCATCATCCACAGTGGCCCTGGAGTCAGTTGCCCAAGTGGAGGGCAGCTCTACTATGCCCCACGTGGGGGAGGAGGTAACGGTATAACAGAGGAACAGGAAGGTTTTGTGGACGGTTTCGTGAAAGCTCTGGATGATCTTCACAAGATGAACCGAGAAGGACCTCCAAACGTGTCCCTGCGTGGTGGCTCTGTGCCCATGAGTGGTGGGTCAAATTCTCCGGGAGGCAACATTTATGGCGATACTGCAGTCTATGCCAACCTGGCCAGCTACCACCCTAGCTGCTATCGCCAGCCCTCTGCCACTATCAACTACCTACCACAGAGCCACAGTGGTTATGGAGCTTCTTCATTCAAAGAAGAACCACAGACTGTCCCCGAATCTAGTGACAGCAGGGATGGCACACCAACACCACTCTCCCCCATCAACATGGAAGATCAGGAGAGAATCAAGGTGGAAAGAAAGAGATTGAGGAACCGCCTGGCTGCCACCAAGTGCCGCAAACGCAAACTGGAGCGCATTGCCAGGCTAGAGGAGAAGGTTCGGGACCTAAAGAATGAGAATAGCGGTCTGAGTGGCACAGCAGGAGCTTTGAGAGAGCAAGTAGAGCAGCTCAAGGGTAGAGTGAGGGAGCATGCCCGGCATGGGTGTCAGCTGCTGCTTGGTCCCAAGGGTCATCAGGTGTTTTGAGGTGGGATGAAAATGTAAATCTCACTGGTTGCCCTCCAAAGCTCGTCAAAAGATGGGACCATGCTGCAGAAGGACCTCTTATTTTAGACACTTGAAAAACAGTAGGGGTCCAAGACTGATACCTCTAATGCACTTCATGCACGGGAGAAAGAGACTTGTCTTCTGGCTCCAAACTGAAGATTATGTACTAATGCTGCTCTCTCTAGAAGTGGTTACCAAAATGACTTTCAAAATGATGGTATAAAGTGATCCCAAAGGTTATCTAACTTGTTATTGAAGTCTGTACTGCCACACCTTGTTTTAACCCATTAGCTGCCAGAGGGATTTGAAATGTATGTATGCCCCTTTTGGCAACTATTAGGTTACGTTTATGTCTTCCCTATTTTCCCTCCCCCATCCACAGCACTTATCTATAATTATATGGTTCTTCCTCTTTTTTGTTTTTTCCATGTGTTTTTTTTTTTTTTTTTTTTTTAAATAAGTTACAACAAATTAAAAAATATGTGAAAATAAGGAAGGGAACATGTCATGTGATTTGCATCATGTGAAGAAGGGGAACAGTTGCCAGTTTGGAAAAGGGACCAAGTCATAAGCAGAATAAACAAACTGCTCTTAAAAAGTTGCAGGGTATCTATACACTGATAATGTTGCACTGTATATAACTGATTTCTGTTATCCTTAAACCACAGCACTCTAATATGTAATAAGAGCGTATACACATTAACAGTGTATAGAATTGGGTTTAAACTGGATACAATGATATATGGTTTTAAGGAACTGTAGTAAATTGATTATAATGCAGTTCTATTTTCAAGGAAAAGTTTACAGAAAACAGTTTGCATTGGGTTGCAACCTCTTAATTCTGCTGGTACAGTGGAGCTGCAGACTATTGCAGTGCAATGCTCTTCAACCACATAGGCAGAGTGTTGGTTTAAAAACCTGTTTGTGATGTCTGTATTTTTGTATGGGATTTCTCTGCAGGTATCAGAAAAAAATCCCCATTAAATATGTTAAGTATATATGTATTTAAATAAATGCACAGAAAGGTACTTTTCAGAAAGCTGGGTTTTTTTGGTGTTTCTTGAAAGTACTGTTTTGGGAAATTTTAAAATTGTATTTTTAATTATGGAAACTGACTTTTAAAAATGCAATTTTGTTTTGTATCTAGAATGTATGTGTGTGTATATAAAAAAGTAATATGTGATGAAAACCTACATTTTTCAGTTTTGTATCATATGTCTTGTTTTTTGTATTTAAGTAAATAATATTGTCGTATAAAAGACTGTTATATTTATTTCTCTTTTCTATTTATTTTTTGTTTTGAGGTTTAAACCATACAGAACCCCTCAGAATTTATATCCTATATCAATTGACACCCCATTGATAGGGGAGAGAGCTATATATTCCAAAATGAATATGGTCATTTTACATAGGTGTATTTTTTTAAAATGTAAGAAAAAATTATTCAAATTAAGGTGTTTAAAAAAAAAAAAATACTACATCATAACACAACTGTTCTTACTATGTTTGTACAAATATATTCTATATAGCTTTAACCAGTACCATGGTGGGTTACCTGAGATTTAACAAAAACATATGGAAACAAGAAGGGAGGGCCCTACCCATAAATTGGCATTATTCCAAATCCTTTATAAGACAGAAATGCGTTGACAGATGAATAGCAATTCTTAGTTTAAAGGGACATAAACACCCCAATTGTTTCATGATTTAGATAGAGCATTCAATGTTAAACAACTTTCTAATTTACTTCTATTATCAAATTTGTTTCACTCTCTTGGTATCATTTGTTGAAGGAGCAGCAATGCATTACTGGGAGCCAGCTAAAAACATTAGGTGAGCCAACGACAATAGTAATAGTGCAACCAGCTCCCAGTAGTGCATTGCTCTTCAGCCTACCTAGGTATGCTTTTAAACAAAGGATAACGAGTATGATGCAAATTAGATAAAATAAGTATATTGGAAAGTTGTATGCTCCACCTGAGTCATGAAATAATAAATATATATATCCCTTTTAAGTGGACAGAATAAACCGATTAATTAATATTTTCTTTTATAGAACTGTATTGCTTGTTAAGTATAGAAGTGATAATACAATAACCGTGCTATGAGAGAATCACATGCTTATGTTCTGGTTTGTGTGCATTACATTCTGGTGTGCCATTAATATTATACATAAGAACACTTAAAGGAACATAGAATTACAAATTAAATCTTCATGATTCAGATAGAATGTATACTTAACAAATACATTAGGATACTTAGGATTGTGCATGTGTTTGGAGCAATGTTATACAATTTTTAAGATAAAGGCACATACCCATGTCTACCTTTAACCCCTTCACTACCGGGAATTTCTGAGAAAAACTTGCCCAAAGTGCAGGAGAATTTTTAGCATTTTTCGCTATATCTAAGTTTAAACAGAAATAGAGCCTTCATGTTTTTTTGTTGTTGTTTTTTTTTACCTATCGTATAAAAAAAACTAGAAACTTTTTTTCACTGAAATTATTTACATACAACTTCTGCAGTCATAAGACAGATGGTTGTAAAAGCTTCTCTGGGGGTCCCCTTTGTTCAAACAGCAGGCATGCATTGCTTTGCCATTGTTTCTTGGCAATTAGAAGGCTGCTATTTTCAGCTTTTGCTTCCCACAGAAATTCCCAGCACTGAAAGGGGTTAGTCAAGTAGCTTTTGCTCTAGTTTAGGGATTACCCGGCAAACCACTGATCCCTCTCAAAAAACTCTTCTCTACTCCTCCCCACTATCTTAGGTATCGGCAGACAGTCTGCCAGTATGCAGGAAGTTGTTTTTTTTTTTTTTTTTAATTATTTACTTTCTGTAGTGTTGGGATCTCACCTCCCTGATACCTTTAGAAATAGCTCCTCCACCCACTGCACCTTTTTGTTACTGGCAATATGCCACTGTGCAGTCTGGTGGGGTTGGATTGTGCTTATTATTTTTCTATAGTGTTGGCACCCTATTCTGTAGCATAGGGAACCCTCGGCTCAGCACCACCGCACCCAATATAGACACTGTATCCGCAATCTGCCTTCATATAGTAAGGGAGAGTGGTCAGCCAAAGTGTTGGACATAGGTACTACATCAACACAGAACGCTGAGCAAAGTACTGTGTGATGTAGTACCTACGTCCAAATGACACAAAGGTTTAAAAGTACATTAAACAGACTTTACTTTTCCTACATCCCTTAGAGAGGCCAAAAAGCAAATTCTGTAATATGCAAATGCTGCAAATCAAATAGCTGTCTCAGACAATTTGCAGATTTTGGCTTCTAGAGGGAGTGTGAGAAAAAGCAAATGTTACACAAAATCAAGAGGTGTTAAATGTGCCTTTAATGTGCCCTTTGCTTCTAAATGATTGGCTAGTGATTTGCATACATGTAAAAACAGGATTTTGTTAGCCACAGCCTATCTGGGAGGGATTTACGGTATTTATAGATTTGTTATTGTTCCATAAAACATGTTAGCATGCAGGTGCTGCCAATTCTAAAACATGAAAATGAACACAAGCCAATTCATGGGGGAGCATTTCTAAGGTGTGTTAGTCCACATGGAGCAGAGCAAGTAATTAATCTGCAGTACTCTTGTGATTAGGTTGTGGGGAGCATTATAAACCCTTTGAGTGCTAAGCACTTTCCCACCTGGGTGCAAAGATTTTTTTTTATTTATTTTTTGAACAATTTTTTTTAACTTTTTTTTTTTCTTACAGATCCCCAAGACTTACACTGTTGGAAAGGTTATGCTATTACATTTCCAATGGCGGGTCTTGGGGGTCTGTAGCTGCTTAGATGCCTGAGATACAGGCTTCTAAGCAGCATGCCCCCTGCTCCTATACTTAACATTGTTAAGTATAAATAAAGTTGCGCAGTGACGTCATCAAGCAAAATGTGAAGCCCCGGCGATGCCTGTCATTATACAGGCCCGATCGCCGGGGTAGGAGCGGGTGGGAGTCCCCATATCTCCCTCAAGTTGGGAGAGTGCTAGTGACGGCTCTGAGCCGTTATTAGCACCAGAGTGGGAAACTCTGTGATGGCTCAGAGCCGTCATTAGCACTCAAAGGGTTAAAGGAACTGTGTACTGTAAATTTGTTTTTCCCACAATCTGTTTCCACTGACTTGTACCAGTTACAGAGTATAAAATGTATGAGAACATATCCTTCGGGTTAATTGTATTTGAAAGGGTTTTTTTTCTTTGAAACCACAACCCATCAAAATTGGTTGAGCTTGCAGGGAAATCTGATATCCTTAGTTTATCACTTTCTGTACACACACATTCTTCTTTATATTATCTCTTACTATATAGCAAAGCCCAATACTGCGAGAAAACAATTGCTTTTCTCTCCTACCTCCCACTGGTAGCGTAATTTCTTCTGCAGGCTATGTTTACACGGTTTTCTTTAGCCTACACTTAAGTATAGAAACTTTTAGTATAAATAGGGGTGCCACAGGCAAATCAGCTATGTTTAATGCTGAAATAAAGTAAACGGAGCAATTTGTAAACAATTTAATAGACTCCAGCAGGTAAAATTGATAATTGGAAACAAATTAAAGGGGATAAAAATGAAGGGTATACTGTTCCTTTAAGTTTCCTGTGGCATTACATGTTCACAGTACAATGCTCTTGGGCAAGGTATTGTGGTCAGTTTATTGAAGTCTGGTTTACTTGCAAGATCACATTTGGAACATTGTGAATGGAATCCTGCAAGTAAACCTGTTTTGCACAGTGAGAAAGTTTTAATAGTTTCAAAGTAAAAAATCTTGTCATTTAAAAAAAAAAAAAAGATTTACATAGTGCAAACTCTGTAAAGCTCACTATTGTAAATGAAAAAGTTGTGGCTGCTTTCTTCTTTAAGATATTAATATCCTATACTGCATTAGTGTGTGTGTGTGTATATATATATATATATATATATATATATATATATATATATATATATATATATATATATATGAGCTATGGAGCCCTTTGCAGTCAAGTAGCTGAAACCATGTAAGCATATTTATGCAATATTCATATTTAATAAAGTGTTTTAAATATGTATTAACGTAAATATTTCTCTTTCCAATGTTCTTCACATATGGGAATATGTTCTAAGTATTTTTAAATAGATATTCCTATGTATATCTGTATATATCTATATATATATATATCAGGAGGTCATGGGTCCATATAAAAAAAAAAAGCCTTTATGGAACAAACCAGTAAAAAATTACGGTCTGATGCCATAACGTTTTGGCTCCAACATGAGCCTTTGTCACATGGAGGCCAAAGCATCACAAATATTAGTGCTGCGGAACCTGTTGGCGCTCTACAAATAACTGATGATGATAATAATAATAAATATGTTCACGCTGACCTGCAAACATTTAATGTGTTACAGCACAATGTCAAATGACACTATCATTGTGCGCACCTGTAGTCATGGTAATGTCTGTAAATGGTAAACAAAGTAGCACATGTCGATCATGTCAGCGCGATTCCTGTAGATCATACTAAATTTAGTTTTGGGTAGAGACTAGTAAAATTCATAAATTTAAAATTACATAACAACAACCTATCCATTTAGGTATCCACTGTGTTAAGGGTATAAACACCCTAAAAATACTACTACCCCACCATCAACACGTAAAAGTAGTGTGCATTAGCACTATACCCTCACTCAATTTTATGCATTGTTTCACAAGGAATAGGTAGAAACCTCCACACAGAGGAGGGGAATTCCCATGTTTTCATCTATAATAGCCATAGTCCCTTTTGTGGATCTCAGGAGTGCCTGTGCCCTATCTCCCCCACGACTTAATGCTGAATACAAAGAAACAGCCGCACCACTTGAAATGTCCAAATCCTTTATTCCATGTTAAGAAAGGGAGCAAACAGCAGGTAAGAGGAACAACCTTTTGGGCTATGCACCCTTAATCATGTTCATGCCTGAACATGATTAAGGGTGCATAGCCCGAAACGTTGTTAACCCCTTAATGACAACTGACGTACCAGGTACGTCATGCATTAACAAGCAGTTAATGACAATGGACGTACCTGGTACGTCAGTTGTCAAACAGAGTGCTGGAAGCGATCACAAATGCTTCCAGCAGCTCTGAGGGTATTGCAGTGATGCCTCGATATGGAGGCATCCTGCAATACCACTTTACAAGCCTCCGATGCAGAGAGAGCCACTCTGTGGCCCTCTCTGCACCGGTAGCGATAGTGCCAATGTCCGCCGGGTGCACGATGCGCATGCACGATGCGCGAGTGTGCACGTGAGCGTGCATGTGCACGGGGCGCGCGTGCACGTGCGCGCGTGTGCACGTACACCCATTAGCCACACTGACACCAATGAATGAGGGCACAAAGGGGAAAAAAAGGGATTTTTAAAAAAAAAAATATATAAAAGGATATGGGAGGGGGTGGGGGTATTGTGGGGGGCTGCTACACTACAGAAATAGTTTTTTAAGTAAAAATAAAATAAAAATAATTTGGGGGGGGGTTTTGGGGCCAAACTGGGTACTGGCAGACAGCTGCCAGTACCCAAGATGGCGGTAATTAGGTAGGGGAGAGGGTTAGAGAGCTGGAGGGGGGATCAGGGAGGTTGGGGCTAAGGCAGGGGTCCATCACAGCTAAAATACTTTATTATTTTTATTTAAAAAAAAAAACACCTCTTTTATTTAGTACTGGCAGACTTTCTGCCAGTACTTAAGATGGCGGGAACAATTGTGGGGTGGGGGAGGGAAGAGAGCTGTTTGGGAGGGATCAGGGGGTGGGATGTGTCAGGTGGGAGGCTGATCTCTAAAATTAACCCTGCAAGCTCCCTACAAGCTACCTAATTTAACCCCTTCACTGCTGGGCATAATTAACGTGTGGTGCGCAGCAGCATTTAGCGGCCTTCTAATTACCAAAAAGCAACGCCAAAGCCATATAAGTCTGCTATTTCTGAACAAAGGGGATCCCAGAGAAGCTTTTACAACAATTTCTGCCATAATTGCACAAGCTGTTTGTAAATAATTTCAGTGAGAAACCTAAAATTGTGAAAAATGTTAAGTTTTTTTTTTTTATTTGCTCGCATTTGGCGGTGAAATGGTGGCATAAAATATACCAAAATGGGCCTAGATCAATACTTGGGGTTGTCTACTACACTACACTAAAGCTAAAATTAACCCTACAAGCTCCCTAATTAACCCCTTCACTCCTGGGCATAAAACACGTGTGGTGCGCAGCGGCATTTAGCGGCCTTCTAATTACCAAAAAGCAACCCCAAAGCCATATAAGTCTGCTATTTCTGAAAAAAGGGGATCCCAGAGAAGCATTTAAAACCATTTGTGCCATAATTGCAGAAGCTGTTTGTAAATAATTTCAGTGGGAAACCTAAAGTTTGTGACAAATTTTGTGAAAAAGTGAACTTTTTTTTTTTTGATCGCATTTGGCGGTGAAATGGTGGCATGAAATATAACAAAATGGGCCTAGATCAATACTTTGGGTTGTCTTCTAAAAAAAAATATATACATGTCAAGGGATATTCAGGTATTCCTGACAGATATCAGGGTTCCAATGTAACTAGCGCTAATTTTGAAAAAAAGTGGTTTGGAAATAGCAAAGTGCTACTTGTATTTATGGCCCTATAACTTGCAAAAAAAAAGCTAAGAACATGTAAACATTGGGTATTTCTAAACTCAGGACAAAATTTAGAAACTATTTAGCATGGGTGTTTTTTGGTGATTGTAGATGTGTAACAGATTTTGGGGGTCAAAGTTAGAAAAAGTGTGTTTTTTTCCTCATATTTTTTTTTTTTTTTTTTTAGTAAATTATAAGACATGATGAAAATAATGGTATTTTTAGAAAGTCCATTTAATGACGAGAAAAACGGTATATAATATGTGTGGGTACAGTAAATGAGTAAGAGGGAAATTACAGCTAAACACAAACACTGCAGAAATGTAAAAATAGCCATTGTCATTAAGGGTAAGAAAATTGAAAAATGGTCCGGTCATTAAGGGGTTAAAGGGACACTGAACCCAATTTTTTTTTCTTTCGTGTATTAGATAGAGCATGCAATTTTAAGCAACTTTCTAATTTACTCCTATTATCAATTTTTCTTCGTTCTCTTGCTATCTTTATTTGAAAAAGAAGGTATCTAAGCTTTTTTCTTGGTTCAGAACTCTGGACAGCACTTTTTGATTGGTGGATGAATTTATCCACCAATCAGCAAGGACAACCCAGGTTGTTAACCAAAAATGGGCCGGCATCTAAACTTACATTCTTGCATTTCAAATAAAGATACCAAGAGAATAAAGAAAATTTGATAATAGGAGTAAATTAGAAAGTTGCTTAAAATGGCATGCTCTATCTGAATCACGAAAGAAAAAATTTGGGTTCAGTGTCCCTTTACGGGTGCCTAGCCCGAAAGGTTGTTCGTTGTACCTGCTGTTTGCTCCCATTCTTAACATGGAATAAAGGATTTGGAAATTTCAAGTGGTGTGGCTGTTTCTTTGTATTCAGCATTGACCTGTGGGGCCTTTCAGTAGCCCCTTTTACAGCCTGCACACAGCACTGGGTCATTTGTGCTGGATATAATGTGTATTGGTCCCCCACAATTTAAGTGTGTGTGGTACATGGTCAATAAGCATAGTCCTTAATGAGGAGATGGGATGTCCTGCTTGTAGAAAGTGCCAGGCCACACTCTGTTCAGAATGGCCAAATGTATATGCTTGTCGTATAGAAGACTTGATTGGCCAGTCTCTCCCTTAAGGAAGTAGTGGTCTTACCTACATAATACAAGGAACAGGGGCAAATAATCACGTAACAAATTCAGATGTACACGTCAATCTGTGTTTTATCTCAAAGGTTCTGTTTGTATGTGGATGATGGAACTTATGACATGTGAGCATGCTGTTGCACTTAACACAACTACCACATCAGTAAGAACCCAGTTTCCCTTGTGGTAGCCACATCTTCTTCTGATAACAATTAATAGGGTCTATTTTTATAAGTAAATCACGTAAATTTTTTGCTCTCCTATAGACCATTCCAGGTGGTGGTAACCCAACAAAAGAGAGGCTGGTATCTAAGGCTACTATAAGCCAGTTATCAGTGTTAATTTTCTGTACACTCCTTGAGAATATGTGGTAAGAAAATGTAAACGGTTACTATTATTTTTGTTTTCTGCAACTTTACTAATTTACGTGATTCCTCAGTATTATTGCAAACCACCCGCAGGAGCTGACCCCATTTCTCTGACAATGTGGATGGTAACTTGAGAAATGTAATATAGAATTCTTGTCAGTCGGCTTAGGGCTAGATTTATCAAGCTGAGGCGGACAGGGGCCCATATAGGCGCCGCTGTCCGCCGCAGCACGCCTCTGGCGAGTCATATTTCCCCGGAGGAATTTACCAATGCACACGAGCGCTATCTTGCGCTCGCTTGAAAACCTGCCCGCGCACAGGCAGGAGCTGTCAATGTCCCCAGTCAGACCTAGACCCAGGGAGATTGAATTTTGCTACCTTAGAGGTGGCAAAAGGTTAGGAAAGCAGCGGTCTGATGACTGCTGCTTGTTAAATACGGCGAGCAGGTTCTCTTGTGAGAACCTGCAGCCGTAGGGGCTTAAAGGCTGGCGAAAGCCTTTGCTAAATCGACCCCTTATTATAGGGTGTTGTCTGCAGTTTAAGGCCCGAATCAGTTTTCTGTTTTGTAATCATATCAGGCAGCCCGCATATTACAAGAAAGTAAAAAAATTGCGCACAAGCAAAACCCAACGCACGCTAACTGAAGGATTTTGAATAGTGACCACGTTAAATTATCCTCCCCCGTAGACACAGAAGTAAAAAACTAACACGTATTGCTTGCGCACTAACCCAAAAGGAGTTATTCATGTTTACATTTCAATGTTCTTTTTTTTTTTTTTACTATTTTTATTGAGGTTAAAACAATGATATATAACAGATAATCAAGGTCAAGGTACAGAAATGACCACATCCCCCTTGGTATAGCAAAGTTCACAACAAACAGAACAATGACAAAAACATTAATAATAAAGGTGAGTAGACATTTAGGATATATAAGTTCATAGCAAATGAATCTAAGTCAAGGATATAAGTAGCAAAGTCATATACACATTATGATCAATAGAAATAAGACCTCTTTTTTTAATTGAACTTCTTTTATACTTTCACCTCCTTTGACAAACTAAGGCCACTCTTGGACTTTCATCCTTGTAAATACCTATTGATTATAGGAGGATATCTTACAATACAGGACCACTTTTGGACCCTTCAAGAAAATGTAATTGTATAAAGGCAAATAGTCTCAAATCTAGAATCAGATAGGACGCAGAAACAAATATAAATTGCAGGAGTAAATAATGCTTACTAAAATTATCAATAGGCCTATAGTGCATAATTCAACAAGTATGTTAAATTACGATTTTCATTATGCAAGTTTGTAAAATCTGCATCTCATTCCCAATGAAAATGCAGTATACACCCCTTAGCGAGACACCCTGTTTTTTAGAGTAAGAAGAGGCTTTTATATAATTCCACCAGGGAAAGAGAAGTACTAATGAGCATTCTTAAAGGGACATTAAACACTTTGAGATGGTAATATAAAATGATAAATTGTATATAATAAAACAACTCTGCAATATACTTTCATTATTTATTTTGTCCTCTTTGCCTGTTATTCCATTCTGAAATTGTGAGCTTTTCAGTTCCTGTTAGAAATGGAAGTGCAGAATGCTGTTAAATCCAGCACAACCATTGGCTGCACACTCTAGTGACCTATTTAGCCACAGCAGAGAAGGTAACACAAGTTACAACATGACAGCTCCCAGTGTTTTATAGACACTAAAACTTTACACTTATTGTGTCACTTTTTAAACAACTAATGAAACTTTAAAATAAACATCTGCATGTTAGTCATGGACTAATCTTTTCTTTGAATGCATCATTCTATCTAGCATGTATTTAGTGTTTAATGTCCCTTTAAATAATCTCACCAGCCCACAGAGCTTTATAGAATAGCCCTTAGTATTGGACTTTGGTATACAGACATATGAGATAAGAAAATAAAGCATTTGTGTGTATAGAAGACATAAAATAAGGAGAACTGATTTCCCTGTAACCTTTGTGGTGTAAAAGGATAAAACCATCTATTTCATATACAAAAATAAACCCAAATTTCCCATGCATTTTATACTCTGCTGCCGGTATAACAAATTGGAAACTCATTAAGGGGAAAACAATTTTACAGTAAACCGTCCTTTAAGGGGAAGTAATTTTACAGTACAATCTCCCTTTAAATAAAAAAATAACAGCTGTAGGGTTCAGAATATACAGAAGTATTTTAGTGTGTGACATGGTGAATATCTTTATGGTTATTAGTGAGCACCATTCTCTATGAAGAGAAATTATAAACTAAGGCCACCGCTTATCTTGGTGCATTTTGACAATTTCTCAGGCAGTTCTAGTTAATTTGTGCCACATAGACAACATTGTGCTCATTACCGTGGAGTTATTTATGAGTCAGCAGTGACTGGCTAAAATTAAATTCTGTCAAAGGAACTGAGATAAGGGGGCTGTCTGCAAAAACTTAGATACAAGGTAATCACAGAGGTAAAAAGTAAATGGGTAATACAGGGATTAACTAGCTTTTTAAACAATAGATTTCAAGTAGACTGTCTGCAACTCTTTTGTTGTATTATTTTGAATGGAATACTCTAATTTTAACATGTTTTCTGCTGCAGTACGACGAGCAGTAAGTTATAAGGGTGTCAATAAGCTTTTGCGGGCGGCTTCCCTAATACGTGTTTGCAGTTCCCGCTGCCCAGTGCCCACGCAAGAGCCCTTCCTGGTCATGACGACAGTTGGATGGGAGGAGTCTGTCCGGAAGAGTTCAGAGGAGAAAGTCTATACTTGGGCATCCCCGCTTGAGTGACATCACATAATATTCCGGGAATCTCCGCCCAGCATTTCCGGAAAGCTTGGGAGAAGGTCACGTGGTGAGAGGGGAATTCCCCGGGGAACTGAAGCTGTGTAGACTTGAGATACTAGTATTCAATCATTAATTCATTATAGGTATAGGGCGATCCTGGCACAAACTAGAGAACTCAAACCAAAGTGTTGAGGCAGCCCAGACTGAGGATTCAAAAGTGATAATATATATAAACATGCATTAGCTAAATCAAAGGCGCTTGCTTGGACTTACAATAATCGGAGCTTTATTAAATATAGTTTTTTTAGTATACATTGTTATCCAGTTAGAGACGTGAAGGTTACAAGTCTCGTAACATTTCTTACTAATAACCCAACCCTCCATAAAGATATCGCATTATGGAGGAAAGCAGATAAAATGCTGTCGTTTTTTTTTTTTTAACATAATACAGGGATATATATATAATTTTGATAATACATCTTAATGGATGCGTCATTTCCCGTCTTCAAAAAGCCATAACGCTTTATGGTTACACTGCGTCCTTTTTTCCTTCAGTTACCTGTCTACACCCATTCCAGTGTATTCCATTTCTATGTTTTCCTCATGGCTTTAATAAAATTCTTCATTCTCTTTATATTTTACATTACATCTAAAAAATTGCAAACCTAGAAACACTAATAATATTAATAATATTTGTAAGACTATTCTTCTAACAAGATGTCTGTGTATATAGCAGTATGGTTCTTAGGAAAATCATTGGTGTATTTCATTTGGCACTATGGATCATCATCTGGTTTTGCTGCAATCAGATATAAGGCACTAAAGGGCATGGGTTGCTGCAATGAGATCATGTTACTGTGACAATATATGATACTTAAAGGGACATAATACTCATATGCTAAATCACTTGAAACTGATGCAGTATAACTGTAAAAAGCTGACAGGAAAATATCACCTGAGCATCTCTATGTAAAAAAGGAAGATATTTTACCTCACAATTTCCTCAGCTCAGCAGAGTAAGTTCTGTTTAAAAAGTTATACTCAGCTGCTCCCAGCTGCAGGTAAAAAATAAAAAAAAAAAATGAAGAAATGAACAGCAGCCAATCAGCATCAGCAGTGCTGTGGTCATGAACTCTTACTGTGATCTCATGAGATTTGACTTAACTCTCATGAGATTTCATAGTAAGCTTCCTTTACCTGATTGGTGAAATAATATGAGAGTGCACGATGCTAGTCCCTTCAGATGTCCCAGGACAAACACACTAAAATGCTGCTTAGAAATCCTTTACAATGGGAGGTGGCTACTGAGGAACTTTTGAGGTAAAATATCTTTCTTATTTACATAGAGATGTTCAAGTGATATTTTCTAATCAGCTTTTTACAGCTATGCTGCATCACTTTCAAGTGTTTAAACATTTGGGTATTATGGCCCTTTAAAGGGACAGTATACACTCAATTTCATATAACTGCATGTAATAGACACTACTATAAAGAATAAGATGCACAGATACTGATATAAAAATCCAGTATAAAACTGTTTGAAAACTTACTTAGAAGCTGTCAGTTTGGCTCTGTTGAAAAGGTAGATGGAAAGCCCACTGCAAGTGGCAAATAAGACACTCCCCCTTCTTTTGCATATGAAAAGACCCTTTACACAAACAGGAGCAAGCTGGAGAAGGTAGCTGACGGTATTCACATAAAGCTTTGGGGCTTGGTTAGGAGTCTGAAAATCAGAGCAATGTTATTTAAAAATAAGCAAAACTATACATTTATTAAAAAAAACAAAAAAACTTTATGGGCTATATAAATAGATCATCTACAAAACATTTATGCAAAGAAAAAATGAGTGTATAATGTCCCTTTAACAACAGGGGTGGACAATGCAGGACTCAATTCATACCATTAGATGTTTATTTTGCAATAAGGCACTTAGGCACTATGTTCCTGTAATAAGATTTTACAGGGGCAATTCAGAGCCGGTGTCTTGTCGAAATCTGCGACCCGACGGAATGTGCAACCGTGACATCACCACATTCCTCAGCGCACACATGACTGGTTGACCACCAATCACCTGCTAGAGACACCTCCTTTGTCACGTTCGCACATTCTGAGTGCTCGCATTGATCCGGGTGGGAAAATTATACAAGCAAAGGAGCTATTGCATTGTGCTCTTTTATTCTGCTAAAGCAACTTATCTCTAAAGCACCACACCGGCGGCAGAGTTAAGATGTTGCTTGCCCTCAATATTAGATATTTCTATTTGAATCTCTCTGCATATTCACTTTTTAGGTTCACGTCCTCCGTCTCTACTACACACATCTACTTTCTCGTGTCGCATTACCGTCTTAACTCCAAGTACTTAATATTGTTACCTGGTATATAGGCATTAGGTCAGGAATATATTATTGTCTCTTAGTAAGCGAGCACTCAGAATGTGCAACCGTGACGAAGGAGGTGTCTCTAGCAGGTGATTGGTGGTCAACCAGTCACGTGCGCGCTGAGGAATGTGGTGACTTCACGGTCGCATATTCCATCGGGTTGCAGATTTCGATACTACACCGGTGTTCTGTCGGATTTTGCTACCCATTGAAATTTGCTACCTTCTCAGTGTGCATGCTCAGAATTACGTAATCGCACTCCACATATGTTAAAAAGGAATGTGATTATGTAAGTGAGTAGCATGGGCACTGAGAGGGTAGCAAATCTCAACAAAGAAATTGTTCTGTCGAATTTTGATAAAGGCGGAACCTGAAATTCAATGTGACACAATACATATAAAACATGTAAATAAAAATTCCATATAAAAATGATATATATATATAATGCGTAACACGCTTTTTAAGATGTAAATTGAACTGCAAGTGCACATTTTCTTTGTCGCTCATTACATAATTGCATTCCACACATTTCCTTTTAACATGTGGAGTGCGATTACGTAATTCTGAGCATGCACACTGATAGGGTAGGAAATTTCGATGGGTAGCAAAATCCAACAGAACACCAGTGTTCTGTCAAAAAAATCTACCCAGCACTGTGCATGCGTACACTTACGTAACAACTATGTAAAGAATGCTATTAAGTATTTATGCCCATGGGCAGTACTAGAGGTATTTTTTTTAACGGAGATACTCGCATTCCTAAACATTTGATTGACTGATATGTGCACATGCTCATAATGAGGTAGCTTTTTTTTGATGGAGCTACTCGCATAATTGAATATTTCATTGAGTGTCATTCGTGCATGCTCATAACAATTGCTGGCTAGCAAATTTTGACTGGCACTTATTAAAAACTCTGATAGTGCATGTGCCCTGTAAAGTGCCACTTAATACATATGTAGACTGGGGTTTACCCCATAAAAAATAGCACATTTTTACGTGATTTTTTAATAAACACACTGACAGAGTACGCCATTGTAAGTATTATGTATTGTGCATATTACTGGGCGCATACTCTGTCATTGTGTTTATTAAAAAATAAGGTCAACATTTGCTACCCAGCAATCGTTATGAGCATGCTCAAATGACACTCAATGAAATGTTCAAGTATGTGAGACGCTCCATCAAAAAAGGGACATCCTTATGAGCAAGCTAGCATATCAGTCAATCAAATGTTGAGGAATGCGAGTATCTCAATATAGAGCAGGTGAGACCATGTTATACATCATTAAAGAACAGAAAGAAATGGGAATAAAGCAGACAGACGGTATTAAAATAGTAGGAGTTTTATAATTGTTTATTTAAAAAAAAAAACCACATAACATTTTCAACATTAAAAAATAAACGTTTTACTTTATAAAATTACAAACTTTACATAGGCATTTTCAACATTAAAAAATAAACGTTTTACTTTATAAAATTACAAACTTTACATAGGCATTTTCAACATTAAAAAATAAATGTTTTACTTTATAAAATTACAAACTTTACATAGGCAGTTTTTCATGTTTTTTTTTTATTTACTATCACTTGAACCATACACCAAAAATGAAAAGTATGTTATAGTCTGACAAAAATATTTGAACTTTGTAATACTGTATTTTGTAAATTAATTGGCATAAAATAATATAAAAGTTAAATATAATTAAAAAAAAAAATCCCAGAAGCTATTGAAGAGTACATTTAAACAAAGACTAGCTGCTTGTTGATCATTATCCTGCATAGTCACAATCACTCCAGATAACAGTCATACAAGAACTTGTTTCTCCCTAATAGTACAGCTTATGTGTAATGACAATACACACAGATATCCACATGCACACAAACACAATCTAGACTTCCACAATTACACAAAAACAGTCATTCACAGACATCAGCCGGCACTATCAGACACTGACAGGCGCTATAAGACACCCACAGGCATGCACATGCAGAATGAGTACAGGCACCAACAAGCAGCCTTGTGTGCACTAACAAACAATGATATATACGCAAGCTGCTGATTCTTCAACACATCCAGATTTTCTGCATGTAGAGCTGTAGAAAAGTGAGGCATAATCCATTAATGTTGTACACAGCAATACATTCTAAGCATCAGAGCAATCAATTAATTTCCTGCAGAGCAATACATCCAGAACATTAGTAACCATTAAAAAAAGGTCAGCATGGGGGGCGGAGCCTGACCGGTCAGGAAGATGGTCGTGTGAAGAGAGAGCTCCTAGGCCCTTGTCCCTTAAAACCCTAAACAAAACAAGCAACACCTTTAATAAATATCTTAAATAAGTCCCCTTGGCAGTCAGATCCCCTTGGAACTCACACAACAGATTGCAGAGCAGTTTCGGGCAGCAGATCCCCAAACCCACATCGCATACACGGAGCAGATGGACGCAGTGAGCGCTTGAGTGCGCATAAAGAAAAACTGCAGCTGTATGAGCCACGCTGGTAAACAAAGCGTGCGGTCACTGATAGTCAGGTAAGAGGGACCTGACCGGGATCTGGGTGGAAGTAGCAACTTGCAGAGAGTCTTGGGGGAGGTAACCCGGATTAACCTGAGGAGCCGGTGTCATAGCAGGCATAGTAAGACAAGTCGAGGAGCGGCAAAATAGGACCCGCTTGTTTCACACGCTTGGCTCAGTATAAAAGCAGTAGACGTGGGACCCAGCATCTCATAAGCACTGAAGAGAAGTGCATAATAACTGCGGTCAGATACTTGGTGTGGCAAGGGGGGGTCATCAGTTTCACAGACATAACTGAAAATTCCCTGATTAGCGGTGGTGGGGAGGCAGTTGCGCAGACACTTAAATAAAGAGTATATAGAGTGTTCACAGAAACTGCTCGCAGAGGCACAACACAAATTCAAAAGCCTGAGGTACCAGTAACACTGAAGTTATATAATCTGGCAACATCTTTCCCCAAGAAACAAAAAAGAACAGGGGCTGCAGCTGGGCATTGCTGATAACTGTCAGGCCACAAGATTACACATATATCACCCTAGCAGGTGCTGGAAGTATGCCTGGCTGTAAGCTCAACAGGGTAGATAATACCCCATGCACCAAGACATTACAACACTATATGAGGCAAGTGGATTCCCCTCCTGGCACCCAACCTGAGACATCAGGGAGCGGCACACATAAGGATCAACCTAAAGAATCAGATATGACAGCTTTATCTACCACAGGGCTCACAAAAGAGGATCTGCTACCACTGTGCACAAAAAATGACCTTAAAGAAATGTTATCAGAAGTTAAAAACTGGTACGGAGAGTTGAAAAAAGATGTTACACGAGTAACGCAAAGGGTTACTACATTAGAGGAAAGCCATAACACCATGGACACTGATATACAACACATGTCGCAACTAGTCTATGCCCAAGATGAAGCTATACACCACCTGTTGGAGAAGGTAGAGGATTTGGACAACAGGGGGAGGAGAAACAACTTGAGGATACAAGGTATCCCAGAGTCCATTCTCCCGGCTGCACTAGAAGGATGTCTACAGGCCCTATTTAGAACGATCAAAGATGACAACAACGCACCAGACTTGATAATAGAGAGGGCGCACAGAGCTCTGAGAGCGAAACCCCCTCCTAAGGCTCCTCCGAGGGATGTGATTCTCAAACTACTCCACTTTAAGGATAAAGAAGAGATTATGAAACATGCTAGAGCGAAGCAAGAGATCACACATGCGGGAAACCGCATTCAGGTCTTCCAGGACCTTAGCCCCACCACGCTCCAAAAGCGGAGGGACCTCCAATACATCACAAGTATTTTGCAAGAGCAGAAAATAACCTACAGATGGGGCTTCCCAGTATGTTTAATAGGTACTAGAGGAACCAACACAGTGGTTTTCAAGAATAAAGAAGACTTGCCACACTTTTGCGAAGCCTTACAGATAAAGATACATCCCCCAGCAATGGAAAAACAGATGGAAAAGTGTTTTCCACAAAAGGAGCAGAGGGAATCATTACCGCCAACTGGAACAGCAGACAAGCGGATGGAAAGGCCTGGTTTTAAAGAGCAACAAACAAGGGACACCGCACAGGGAGTGATTGCTAATGAGTAACACCAAAGGGGACGCTGGTTATGAACCATAGATAACAGGTTGTATGCTAAGTATAACTATTTGTTAATTATAATGCAGGGTTTGGGGACAGGGATACTGCCCTCACTACATTGTTCAGATTTGTATTGTGTTATATAGTTGTTTTTTAATATCTTGTTGTTTATATTTTATTGCACTGTTTGATACTTCATTTATCACATCTTTTGTCACCAGAAATTATAGTAGTAGAAGGATTTAGTCGGGATCATTGCTCCTTTTTTGAAAAAAAGGGGGAAGAATAGTTGAGGTAATTGTATTTTGACACTGAGCCTTGCTGTACACACAGCATCCGACTGACGCACATTCCTTCTTTGATAAACACGCATACGCATTTAGAAGTTCCTCAGGGTTACACAATTCACTAGAGAACACAGTAGGCCTAGTCACTGTACCGCCACCTATAGGCGCCAATACCAAGAGGGAAGACCACTCAGTTAACAGCCAAATTATGAGGAGAATTGACACACTCTTGACTCAACACCGCACTGAAGACACTGCAAACAACATTTCTTCACAATGCTTAACATTAATGACCATTAACGCAAAAGGGCTAAACAGCCCCGAAAAGCGATCCATAGCCTTTAATCAGTTATACAGAGAGTCAGGCGATATCTTGTTTATTCAGGAAACGCACTTCAAAAAGGGAAGAGAGCCAACATTTTTGAGTAATAAGTATAAAACCACATTCCTGGCATCAGGTATTTCAAAGAAGGGAGGGGTGGGTATCTTCATAAGAAACAAAGTCAGCTTCTACCCAACTAATGTTATAAAGGATCCTAATGGATCTTATTTAGTAGTAACGGGGCTGCTCTTTGGTGTGCCAACAACATTAGTGAATATATACCTACCGAATCAGGGACAACAGCTGGTATTCAAGCAGGTCACACAGCTGCTTTTAGAGCACTCAAAAGGGATAATACTCATTACTTAATTTACCATTAGACCCAACTTATGACACCTCATTAGGTTGCACTAGCACTCCTCAAAGAGTTATCAAAGCAATCCACACTCAGTTATATCAGCTAAAACATCATGACATATGGCGGTCAAGGAACCCACACAAGCGAGACTATACATTTTACTCCCACCCCCACCGCATTTATACCAGAATAGACTATCTTATCACAGACCAGATAGGACTAGCGAGGATTGTAAACTCCACTATTTTGCCAATGACCTGGTCGGATCACGCCCCAGTTGCATGCAAAATAAATTGGCCGAGCTCGCCCACAAAGCCGTTCATATGGCGGTTAGACAAGCACATGCTTAATAATGCACTGATTAAATCTGAGATTGACACAACCATAGGATTCTACTTTGGGGAAAATTCCACTAGAGACACCTCAGCATCCACGGTCTGGGAGGCACATAAATGTGTGCTGCGGGGGGAGTTCATCAGGCTCAAGGCGAGAGAAACAAAAAATAATAGACAGTTTGTTAACTCAATAACCTCCCAAATTAAATATTGGGAATCACAACTCAAGATAAGTCCAGACTCTTCGGACACTTTAAACAGACTGACCACTGCTAGACAGGAACTTAACAACCATTTGGTAAGGGAGTATCAGAGACAGGCAACTAGGGAGGGTATAACAAGGCAGTGAGGGGCAGCAGGTGTTGGGTTTATAGGGAGGGTATAGCAAGGAGTCGAGGGGCAGCCGGGTGTTGTGTGTATAGGTCCATCACTGGCCAAGTCCCTTAAGAGAAAGTAATTACATACACATATCTACTCTATGACTGACTCGGCAGGACAGACACACAGAGATAGCTTACAAATCGCAGAAACTTTCAGGCAATGTTACTGGGGTCTATATAACATTCAGAATAACCCCAGCCAGGAAGAGATAGACAGTTTCTTGTCTGAAACACAATTGAGTACATTGAAACATGAAGATAGTGAGTCCCTGGACTCACCTATCACACATGAAGAAATTAAGACTGCAATTAAAAGCATGCCTAACGGCAAGAGCCCAGGCCCAGATAGCCTTAGTATAAGGTATTATAAGACGTATGTACATCATATGCTATCTCCACTCTCAGCCTTGTTTAATTCAATCTTAAATGAGAGGGGATTTTCAGACAGAATGTTGGCAGCCCATTTCACAGTGCTTCACAAGCCAGGTAAGAAGCCTGACAGCCCAGAAAGCTACAGACCTATCTCCCTGTTAATTACAGATATAAAGATATTCACAAAAATACTAGCCACCAGGATTAATACATTTTTGCCGGAATTGATACACCCAGACCAAGTGGGATTTGTGCCTGGCCGCGAGGCCCGGGACAACACCCTAAGAACATTCCAAATAATATTGCATGCCAAATTGCAAGAAATACCGATGGCTCTGATATCGACAGACGCTGAGAAAGCGTTCGACAGGGTGCATTGGGGCTTTCTCAAATCTGTCTTACAAAAGATTAAATTTAGCAGCACCTTCATAACCCTGATCGCAAGTAAAGGTGAACGGCCTACTTTCAGATAGCTTTGCTATTAGAAATGGCACGAGGCAGGGCTGCTTCCTCTCCCCCATCCTATTCGCTATCACAATTGAGGCTTTAGCCCAAAAAATCAGGAAAGATAGTCAAATAGTGGGAATCCCGGTTGCCTCTAATACTTATAAGATAGCACTATATGCGGACGACGTCCTGCTCACTCTGACCAACGTCAACACTTCCTTAGGCAGAGCTCTTGAGCTCTTTCAAACATTCGGCAGAGTTTCAAACTTTCAACTAAATCTCTCAAAATCTGAGATCTTGAACATCACTTATGACGCAAAAATACTTGACCGGATCCTGCAGGGTTGCCCACTTAAAAGACAGGACACTAAGATGAAATACTTAGGCATATATATATCTTCAGACCACCAGGAGGTATTTGAGGCCAATTATAAAAAGTTGGAAGCAGACCTAGTCACAGACATGTCGAATTGGAAAAGTAAACCCATATCGTGGCTGGGCAGAGTCAATGTGATAAAGATGAACGTCTTACCCAGACTCTTATATTTGTTACAAACCACACCTATACCCTTGCCATCAAATTATTTACATAAAATACAGGGCATAATAGAACAATACATATGGGGGGGAGTTAGGCCCAGAGTCAAGAAGACTACATTGTATCTACCCAGAGACAGAGGGGGATTGGGACTTCCTAATATAATTATATACAAACAAGCCATTACATTACAAAAATTGCTAGATTGGTGTAGGAATGATCCTAACAAATTGTGGGTACAGTTGGACTGCTTCATACTGGGCACAGGGAACGCCGGCGGTACAGCGTGGCTCATGGAGAAAGACAGACCATCAGCTGCATCCAAGTACCCGTTGCTCATAGATTTTTTCACTAGGTGGGACAGACTCCTTAATACCTCTACAAACTTATCCACCCAATTATCACCCCTGACACCCACATATTGGAACCCCGTATTGCCCTGGAATCACAGAGAGACAAACTTTAGTCCTAGAGAACCATACAGGGAGCGGACATTATTGGCATTGACGGAAGGGAACAAACTGAAATCACTTGACAAGATCAAAGAGAACGCCCCAGACATTAACATGAATTGGCTGGCTTATTCTCAATTTAGCCACTTTATAATGACACACAAGAAGAAGCAAAACATTACCAGACAGTTGACACCCTTCGAGATATTATGCACACGAGAAACCCCAACAGAGCACACAATCTCATTATTATACAAACTCCTTCTCATAGAGGATGCACAAACACTACCGTCATACACTAGGGCCTGGGAAAGGGAACTGCATACAGAAATAGACACACAGGACTGGATTACAGCATTCCAGACTACAAAAAGTTAATCGGTCTCAAGTAGGGTTCAAGAGTCCGGGTACAAGTTCCTATCTAGATGGTACCTCACTCCCAATAGGCAAAAAAAGATATACAAAACGACCTCGGGGAAGTGCTGGAGGGGCTGTGGAGGTGAGGGCACTCTAGCGCATATTTGGTGGGACTGCCCTGGGTTAGATCAATTCTGGACAGAGGTGTTGGGTCACATCAGAACAGCAACAGGGAAATCTACAGAGTGGGCCATAACAATAGGCGTATATTGGGCAGAGGGTGAGGGGAGGTGTGAGATTGCGCAGGATGTCTTTGGTTGATCTTTGTTTGATATGTCACCTTTAGAAAGTATGGTTAAAAATGACTGTTATGTTTTATGCACTTTCTTCTTCTTTTCACCTACTGTTCTAAAAGATTATGTTTGAGGTCACTGGACATATTGCTCTATTAAAGATACTGACTCTTGGAGACCAATGAGAGAGGTCGTAATGAACAGTTTAAGACATAGGGAAAAGTTTGTGAAGCAGAGCATAATGTGTTGATATTTTGTAGAGTCAATGTGACAGAAAATCTTAGTAAATATGTGTTTTAGGTACTCTGTCAGAGGCCCATAAGTGGTCTCTCCTTATGTTTTCTTGCCTTCTGCTGTTTTGCAATTCCCATATTACCAGGAGATCCAAGAATGGTCCCAGACACAATATAGTAGGTACATAGTTTAAACTAACTGATAATCTAATAGTATCGACACTTGATATAGGAGCTTGTAATTGTTTTTTCATACTGATTGTATACCCTGAACCGAATTTTCATTGTATTATTTTTGTTATAAGCTATTTATATGCCTTGAATTGAATTCAATAAAGAACATTTACAACTTTAAAAAAGAAAAAAAAAATTTCAGCATAGCATAGCACTAAACAGAGCTGAGTACTGCATAGCAAAGGTTCCCCATAATAGATTTGCACACTGAACCAAACAAAACTAGGCATATAGACAAAGCTATAGCTAAAGCAGCCAACATTCATACAATAGACTCAAAACACCGATTGCACTGCACAAGAATTCTCAATTGATTCTCATTTTAACTGCCAGTCAGACTATGCAGTATATTTGGTTTCATGCATAAAATGTGGCAAGCAATATACAGGTCGCACAATAAGGGCTGTAAAGGAACGAATACGTGAACATCTTTTGTCTATTGAGGCAAAGGAACCCAAAACTCCTGTAGCTAGACACTTTGCAACACATAGGCAGGGAACCAATTATAATAAAAGTATGCAAGAAGAGATCCTTAGAATGTCTCAATTTCAAATCATAGATAGGGTGCCAAATAGAATCTCTGGAGGAGACAGGCTAGCAAAACTAAATAAGAAAGAGGCCTTCTGGATTCATAAGTTAAGAACAGGTTTTCCCAATGGGATGAACAAAATATGGGACTTACAGCTATATACTGGTAACTAATTGACCACAATAAGAAACATACTTAAATTGAAAGTTTCTTTCATTGATAGCTCAAATTAATTTTATTATAATTAAAAACTTGCTTGCAATCCCTCGAATACAATAGATATTTGGTGCCGAATATATCTATGGGTACAATCTTAACATAAATATATTCATAAAGTGTTTTCTGTATTTGAAACTTAGAGCTAGCTCCCAGTAAAACAATCACTATACATATACCGGGGTCTAAACATGCTTGCTATCTTATAATTGCCTAGTGTAAAATCAAGCACTTCCCACTATTAATGTAACATCATTTATCCTTCTAACTGCATCCAAATTAAAAAGTCACAATTGTTTAATGTAAATATTGTATAATCTTATGTATCATTTATGTTAAGAAAAAGTGAGATTTATTGGAGTTGAGGATTCATGACCCTTGTTCAGTAAAAACATTTGTTGAAAAGCTAAACTGAACATGTTTCTCAAAGTGTAGCACACTAAGGGTTAAATTTCTAGACTCCAATAAATAGTCGAGAAGGGAGACACCTGCCATCCCTGATGAAGTGCTCAGTCTGAGCAGGAAACGCGTCGGAAGGCAGTCTTTCCCCTGTGTGTTTGGGTAACAATTGTTTCTGTGCTTGTATCAGTTTTTAAATGATTTAATAAACTTCATTATTTTTTAACTAAGTCGTGCTGCCTGCATACACCTCCACTAACTTCTTTTGGAATCTCTATAGCTAAAGCAACCTTCCCAAACATTGACTGGTGCTCAAATGTTTATGTGATATGAGTGACATCTAAGGCTTCTTCACAGGTGAGAGTGAGTATATATATACTTGTGTAATAGTCATGCACAAAAAGATACATTGTGCCACCCTAGTCATGCATGTCAGCAGCATATAACTACAACCAGTCAGTGGAGGAGGTGAGGTTGATCATGCTTTGACCTGCTCTTGGCTGTTTCCAGAGTAAAGGAGATACATGAGCCAATGGATAGGTTCCAAGCTCTGAGCTTCCTGGAGCTTTCAGAAGGGCAGATAGATGCTGCATGGGGCTCCCAGCATTGTCACAGGGGTGCTTCATGGGGAACTTAACAGCCAGCCCCAGTAGCTGATCTCTCCCAGTGTCTTAGTAGGCCATTCCAGCCCTGGAGCAATTGGACACTCAGAAGGTAGGTAACTTCAGAAGATATTAAAATGCCAATACTACATTCAGGAGCTGGGTTAGTGCAATAACATGTTGCCAAGGCAATAAGTGACTCAAGAACTGTGTGACAGCATCTTAATAGCATTAACATGGTACATGTGCCTTGGGAAATAAAGCAGTCAGAAGATGGTCTACTACAAAACATGTTATAGGAGTATTAAGACAGTCAGGAACTGAGTTAGGGCCACAATGAACCAGAAGTTGAGTTTCTGTAATAAGATGCGTCAGGGCCAATAAAATACTCAGTGGAAGGTTTAATATGACAAGGTATTATAGTGACAATAAAAAGACACTCAGGAGCTGGCTTACTGCAGTTATATTACAATATAAAATGACAGTAATTTGGTTACTGTAGAATGATGGTTCAGGCACAGTAAGGCTTTCAGGGGTTAATGCTACAGGGACAATACGACACTTAGGAGCTGGTTAATGCAATATAATATTGCAGGGGTGATACGACTCAGGCGTGGCGCTACTATGGAAATACTTTACATGGGTCAAATTTACACTTAACTGTTTTATATGAGCTGTAAAGCACAGTGGGACTGAGCAGACACAATACTGTATGATACTTATACTATGTTAAAGGGACAGTCTACTTGGAAATTATTATTGTTTAAAAAGATAGATAATCCCTTTATTACCCATTCCCCAGTTCTGCATAACAAACATTGTTATATTAATATACTTTTTACCTCTGTGATAGCATTGTACCGTAGCCTCTGCAGACTGCCTCTTTATCACAGTTCTTTTGACAGACTTGCATTCCAATCAGTGCAGATTCATAAATTACTCCTCCAATGCTGTGGATTTTGCAAGATGATGAAGAGAAATTTGCAAATTCTTACGAGATTTGGAATTATTTTAGGTATTAAAAAGAGAGGGTAGTTTTTTTTTTCCTGTAGAATACTTACAAAAGGAATGTTTGATTATTGAGCTCAAAAAACAAATATCAATAAATGGAGAAAAAGTTTATGTATTAGAAACCCATTTTCCAAAAACAACTTAAATCAAAAAAATGGAACAAGGTTTATTCAATACATTATTTATTGTGCTGTGTGTCTCCAAAAGCAGTTTATTTAATAAATAGTAACAATATTTAACAAATAGTATGGACCAGATGGTGGGCTAGATTAAAGTGGTGTGCAAACTTGTGCATGCGGTGAAAATAGCGCACGTATTACAAGTTAAAAGTAAACGGGCGAGAACAATAGCATTTTAGTCTTGTTGGGTTAACGTGACTGAAATACATTTAATATTACAGTTACACTCCTATAAACACACTCTGATAAAAATTATTCACATAAATATTAAGGGTTCAAAGGTATATGGTATATAACAAGGTGTTTGACTGCAAAGGGCTATAATGGATATATACCAACATATTCATGTCTAAATATGTGTATGTATGCATATATATATATATATATATATATATATATATATATATGTTGACATAAAGAGAATGAATTACATAAAATATTCAGCGCAACAAACACAATATAAGGAATGCAATCAGGATAAAGTCAGTCTTAATATAAAGTCAGTCTTAGTATAAAACGATTTTCTGATCTTGGTTCTTGATGCTTCTAAAGCCTTTATATCCCCAGTATTATTATGAGATAATTGCAATGTGAATAATACAAAGTGGTGGATGTCTCCTTACCGGAATTACCCTCAATCGTATGAGGTAATGAATGCTCTCAATTATTAACCAAGGCAACCCTGGACCGGTAGTGATGTTTCATTTGTAACAATTCTTTACAGAGTGGTTGGCTTGTTCTTTACTCTGTTCTTGTACGTGCCACTTGTCGAATGGAAACTTCCAAAAGCTGTTCTCTTTTTTATGTGGATCCTTCTTGTGGTCTCTCAGGAGTATGGTATCCCTCCGGTTTGGAGTTTATAGAGGGGAAAAGAACAAGCAACACATAGCGTAATACTGTATAAAAGGTTGGTTTATTACAGACACTTTAATGCTATACACTTACATTAAAAGACCTCAATCCGTGATGAGGTAAGCATTCACATGTATCAATGATAAAAGATATGGATTAGACCAGGCCAATCTATTTTAGCAGGACTGGATATTTATCCTCGTATGCAGTGGATGGTGTAAATGGTTGTACGCCCAAAGGTTTAAACCATAGTCCAAGTATGTTTAGTTGCAATACTTGTTAATTTTTAAAAAGTCACTCGAGAAATAGTAGGGATTCCACAGCTTCCGATAGGAAGCTTCTCAGTGTAATCAAATGACAGTAGATAAGGTATTAATTTCATTAACTATATACAGAAATATGGGAATGCAGTGCACTTGCAAAACCAAATCCTTGAAACAATTTAAATAGGTACAAGTTAAAAGCTAGAGGGTTCGCTGTAAGCCCAGAAACACACTGTAAAGCATTTGTTTCCTGTGGGTGGTATTGTCACCTGTCAGCGCAATTGAATAACCCTTACGTGTTTCGAAGTTTGTCCGTATGGTACTTCTTCGTCAGAGGTGTGTGATCACACACCTCTGACGAAGAAGTACCATACGGACAAACTGCGAAACGCGTAAGGGTTATTTTTTAAATAGTGGCAGTGCAGTTTCACACCCACAGCGGTCCGGTTCTTCCAGCTTGCCTTACAAAGACTTAAGACCTTCAATTGCGCTGACAGGTGACAATACCACCCACAGGAAACAAATGCTTTACAGTGTGTTTCTGGGCTTACAGCGAACCCTCTAGCTTTTAACTTGTACCTATTTAAATTGTTTCAAGGATTTGGTTTTGCAAGTGCACTGCATTCCCATATTTCTGTATATAGTTAATGAAATTAATACCGTATCTACTGTCATTTGATTACACTGAGAAGCTTCCTATCGGAAGCTGTGGAATCCCTACTATTTCTCGAGTGACTTAAAAATCAACAAGTATTGCAACTAAACATACTTGGACTATGGTTTAAACCTTTGGGCGTACAACCATTTACACCATCCACTGCATACGAGGATAACTATCCAGTCCTGCTAAAATAGATTGGCCTGGTCTAATCCATATCTTTTATCATTGATACATGTGAATGCTTACCTCATCACGGATTGAGGTCTTTTAATGTAAGTGTATAGCGTTAAAGTGTCTGTAATAAACCGACTTTTTATACAGTATTACGCTATGTGTTGTTTGTTCTTTTCCCCTCTATAAACTCCAAACCGGAGGGATACTATAGAAGGATCCACATAAAAAAGAGAACAGCTTTTGGAAGTTTCCATTCGACAAGTGACACGTACAAGAACAGAGTAAAGAACAAGCCAACCACTCTGTAAAGAATTGTTACAGATGAAACATCACCACCGGTCCAGGGTTGCCTTGGTTAATAATTGACATTCACATTGCAATTATCTCATAATAATACTGGAGATATAAAGGCTTTAGAAGCATCAAGAACCAAGATCAGAAAATCGTTTTATACTAAGACTGACTTTATATTAAGACTGACTTTATCCTGATCGCATTCCTTATATTGTGTTTGTTGCGCTGAATATTTTATGTGATTCATTCTCTTTATGTCAACACTTTTATAAGTGTTAAGGGTACACTTTATCATCATTTTTTTCATGCTGCACATCCACTTAACAACCACACGATTGACAGATCTTCTACATTGTATTTCTTATCTAGTTTTGATAAACTTTTACTAAATTAGTAGGTATTTTTACAATATACCACAATTTGTCCACCTCTTCTATTGGTTATAATTTAGCGCTGGTAACATCTCTTGCTTAAATATATATATATATATATATATATATGTGTGTGTACATATTTGTGTTTTACTGTATATTTACTGTACATATTTAACATTCCAATATTCTTCACATAGAGGATAAAATAATTGTTATTGTAAATATATATTTCTATATATATCTGTATATACCTATACCTGTTAATATAGTCCTATAGATACAGTATATAGGTATACATATCTATTTTACTTTAACATTACACATGAAGAATTACTAATCTTACACCCATAAACTAACTATTAACTCCTAAACCGAGGCCCTCCACATCACAAACACTAAAATAAAAATTTTAACCCCTAATCTGCCGAACCGGACATCGCCGCCACTATAATAAACATTTTAACCCCTAAACCGCTGCACTCCCGCATCGCAAACACTGGTTAAATATTATTAACCCCTTAATCTGCCGTCCCTAACATCGCCGCCACCTACCTACACTTATTAACCCCTAATCTGCCGCCCCCAATGTCGCCGCCACTATAATAAAGTTATTAACCCCTAAACCTAAGTCTAACCCTAACACCCCCTAACTTAAATATAATTTAAATAAATCTAAATAAAATTACTACAATTAACTAAATAATTCTTATTTAAAACTAAATACTTACCTATAAAACAAACCCTAAGCTAGCTACAATATAACTAATAGTTACATTGTAGCTAGCTTAGGGTTTATTTTTATTTTACAGGCAAGTTTGTATTTATTTTAACTATGTACAATAGTTATTAAATAGTTATTGACTATTTAATAACTTCCTAGTTAAAATAAATACAAATATACCTGTAAAATAAAACCTAACCTAAGTTACAATTACACCTAACACTACACTATAATTAAATGAATTACCTAAATTAAATACAATTAATTACAATTAAATACAATTATCTAAAGTATGAAACCCCCCCACTAAATTACAGAAAATAATAAAGAATTTACAAGATTTTTAAACTAATTACACCTACTCTAATCCCCCTAACAAAATAAAAAAGCCCCCCAAAATAAAAAAAAAACCCTACCCTACACTAAATTACAAATAGCCCTTAAAAGGGCCTTTTGCGGGGCATTGCCCCAAAGTAATCAGCTCTTTTACCTGTAAAAAAAGTACAAATACCCCCCCAACATTAAAACCCACCACCCACACAACCAACCCTACTCTAAAACCCACCCAATCCCCCCTTAAAAAAAAACTAACACTAACCCCTTGAAGATCACCCTACCGTGAGAAGTCTTCACCCAACTGGGCAGAAGTCCTCAACGAAACCGGGCAGAAGTGGTCCTCCAGATGGGCAGAAGTCTTCATCCAGACGGCATCTTCTATCTTCATCCATCCGGCGCGAAGCGGCTCCATCTTCAAGACATCCGACGTGGAGCATCCTCTTCATCCGACGGCCGACGACTGAATGAAGGTTCCTTTAAATTACGTCATCCAAGTTGGCGTCCCTTCAATTCCGATTGGCTGATAGAATTCTATCAGCCAGTCGGAATTAAGGTAGAAAAAAATCCTATTGGCTGATGCAATCTGCCAATAGGATTGAAGTTCAATCCTATTGGCTGATCCAATCAGCCAATAGGATTGAACTGGCATTCTATTGGCTGTTCCAATCAGCCAATAGAGTGCCAGTTCAATCCTACTGGCAGATTGCATCAGCTAATACAATTTGGGTGAAGACTTCTCACGGTAGGGTGATCTTCAAGGGTTTAGTGTTAGGTTTTTTTAAGGGGGTATTGGGTGGGTTTTAGAGTAGGGTTGGTTGTGTGGGTGGTGGGTTTTAATGTTGGGGGGGGGGTATTTGTACTTTTTTTTTTTTACAGGTAAAAGAGCTGATTACTTTGGGGCAATGCCCCGCGAAAGGCCCTTTTAAGGGCTATTTGTAATTTAGTGTAAAGTAGGGCTTTTTTTATTTTGTTAGGGGGATTAGAGTAGGTGTAATTAGTTTAAAAATCTTGTAAATTCTTTATTATTTTCTGTAATTTAGTGGGGGGGTTTCTTTGTACTTTAGATAATTTTAATTAATTGTATTTAATTTAGGTAATTAATTTAATTATAGTGTAGTGTTAGGTGTAATTGTAACTTAGGTTAGGTTTTATTTATTTTAACCAGGAAGTTATTAAATAGTTAATAACTATTTAATAACTATTGTACCTAGTTAAAATAAATGCAAAGTTGCCTGTAAAATAAAAATAAACCCTAAGCTAGCTACAATGTAACTATTAGTTATATTGTAGCTATCTTAGGGTTTATTTTATAGGTAAGTATTTAGTTTTAAATAGGAATTATTTAGTTAATTGTAGTAATTTTATTTAGATTTATTTAAATTATATTTAAGTTAGGGGGTGATAGGGTTAGGGTTAGACTTAGGTTTAGGGGTTAATAACTTTATTATAGTGGCGGCGACGTTGGGGGCGGCAGATTAGGGGTTAATAAATGTAGGTAGGTTGCGGCGACATAGGGGGCGGCAGATTAGGGGTTAATAAATAAAATGTAGGTGTCGGCGATGTTGGGGGCAGCAGATTAGGGGTTCATAATTATAATGTAGGTGGCGGCGGTGTCCAGAGCGGCAGATTAGGGGTTAATAATATAATGCAGATGTTGGGGGCAGCAGATTAGGGGTAATACGTGTTAGATTAGGGGTGTTTAGACTTGGGGTTCATGTTAGGGTGTTAGGTGTAGACATAACTTTTATTTCCCCATAGGAATCAATGGGGCTGCGTTAGGATCTTTACGCTGCTTTTTTGCAGGTGTTAGTTTTTTTTCCAGCCGGCTCTCTCCCATTGATTCCTATGGGGAAATCGTGCACGAGCACGTTTTACCTGCTCACTGCTAATGTAAGCAGCGCTGGTATTGAGGTGAGATGTGGAGCAAAATTTTGCTCTTCGCTCACTTTTTTGCGGCTAACGCCGGGTTTGTAAAAACCCGTAATAGCAGCGTTGTCTGTAAGTGAGCGGTGAGCATAAACTGTTTGTTAGCACCGCACAGCCTCTAACGCAAAACTCGTAATCTAGGCGAGGATTAGTAATTCCTCATGTGCGCTAACCCAACACTGCAGTAGACTTAAATTGCGAAACACAAATCTCATTATGCATATTTTACACTTCTTTGTTTTTCACATAGAACAAAATGTAATTTTTATTATTAAATATATATTTCTATATATATATGGGATACTGTTAATATAAAATAGATATATATACCGATAGATAGATAGATAGATAGATAGATAGATAGATAGATAGATAGATAGAGAGATATACAGGTATAGGTATATACAGATATATATAGAAATATGTATTTACAATAAAAAATTACATACATTGTTCTGTATGTGAAGAACATTGGAATTTGAAATATTCATAACTGCTGTCGGGTTGGCACGCAAGCAATATTTTTTTTTCTACTGCTCTCTCCATTGACTTCTATGGGGAGAATATGTTCGTTAACACGGTTGCGATATTTGGTTAGTGTGCGTCGGGTTTTACTCCCACACAAAATTTTTACTTTCATCTTGTAATACACTCTCAATCCAACGCATGCAAAAGACTACTTCTGGTGAAGTTTATGCTTGAGTGGGAGCACTAAATAGCCCACCACCACAGCATTACAGCTTCAGGTCTGTCACTATCAGTAACACCTGACCAGTGGTCACACTGTAGATGCAGAAACGTTCAGCAGTACAAGCATTGTGTCAAATTTTGTGTAAAAGCAAATTGTTTAATGATAATTAATGTATAACATAATTTTGTGACGTTGGCACCAAATATTTAAAAGTACAACAACCCTTAGTTGTCATACAACATATTTTAGGTAGTATGCAAGATAGTGTGGAATATCAAAACCAAACAATCTTCTTCATCGCATTAAACCTCCCCACAATAAGCCTATCTCGCATCCTCTACCTGATGCAATTAACCGTAATCAAGACCACATTTCTGTTATTAACCCCAACCAAGTCCCTACAATACCTTATTAATTTCTCCAGAAGAAGGCAAAAGTGTTTTTTATGAATAAATCGTTTATAATGTGTGCTGCAATTTTGGCCTAGGAGGAAGATTATTTAGCTTCTTTGGCTAAGATACATGAGCTTTTCTTTGTGTATTGACATCAGAGTGAATACTGATATATCTTGGCCCTCCCTGGTAGTAATACCTACCAGTTAGAACCCCTCCCCGAAGGGTGCATGGACAGAACTGCCCACTCCCCCAGTTACCTGAATATAGGTAACTCCTAAACAGTAACACCCCTTCTCCTAGTTCTGTCCAGCCTTTAAAGTGGTCAGAGCTGGGAGACCCTCTCCATATTTTTTACTTTCGTTTGTTGGTGTGTGGGCATTTTCAGGCGTCCCTGTGAGTTGTTACTTACCCTTTCACTTGGCACAGCAGGATCTTTGTCCTTTGCGGCACTGTAGTTTTGTGCTAGGCGGTGGATAATTCTTCTCAGATCCGCCATCTTGACCGTGACGTCATTTTCTCGCGACCTCACGGGGGCCGCATCTAAGGGATGTTTCTTTTTGTGCGCACCAATATTTAAAAACCTTGGTGTCTGCTTTAATGTTGCACTCGTTTTTTGATGTGTTTGGATGCGTGAGAATTCCTTACAACTGATTTCTCCACAAACTTTTTAAATACTGGTATGTTTTATTCTATTTTATTTAGCAAGATTTTTAAAATTTTATGGGACGGCCTTGAGGTTTGTTTTATCTCAAACTCTGCATTCTGTACATATACAGACATCGTTATGGAGAATGATACCTCTGATATTGGGACTGCCCAGGATCCTGCAGACAATAATACAAGGTATGTTAATTTGTTTTATGAATATGCAGATTGCTTTATGTTATGTTTTGCACATACATATATTTACTTTTGGCTTGTTGTTTTTAGCCCTGAACCTCTGCCTAAGCCCACCTGTTCTCTCTGTGAAAACCCTTGCAGGCAAAATAAAGTTATGTAAAACTTGTATTAGGCAAATTTATGGTGGAAGCTTTTCTACCTCTTTTACACCTGAGCAAATTCCTTGCTGCTCCAATGACCCTGAACCTGAACATGTTTCTGATGGGGAAATTGTTTCTTATGTTTCTTCACCTAGACCTTTTTTATTCTTCATCTTTATTTTAATTTTTCAAATGCTTAAGAAAAACTTTGGATATTGAGGGTTGAACAGCCACAGAATTCTAATGATTGGTTTAAGTCTGCTTCTGAGCCTGCTATGTGTTTTCCTGTATCTCAATCCATCAAGGATATTTATTTGAATATTTTTTCTAAACATGAAAGGCAATTGGCTGTTTCTGAGAAGATATCTTTGTTTTCATCTCCCCCTAAAGTAGATGCTACTATTTGCAAGGTTATCTAAAAAGATGATTTTTCCTACAGATGACACTGGTAATTTTAAAGATGCTATGGATACAAAGATGGATCAAACAGGGGTCTGCATTTCTTCCTCTCTTAGCCATTTTTTCTGCTCTTAAAGCATCTGAGGTTTGGTGTCAAAATAATTTTTTTATCTATACCTGAAGATGTAAATATTTTGCCTTTTATTTCAGATATGAAGAAGGTAACTTAATTTTGTCTTTCTGCTGCCTCTGAAATGCTACATATTAATGCTAAATCTATGGTTATTGCTAATCTGGTGCATAGAGCTTTATGGTTACATCATTGGGATGCTGATCCTAGTTCCAAGGTCAACTTATTGAACTTACATTATGAGGGAGATATGTTGTTTGGTAAGCAAATAGAACTTTTAATCTCTAAAAGATCTGGAGGTGAGAGTCCTTTTCTTCCTTCTGCCCCTAAGTTAAAAAGAAATGTTTCCTATGCCCATAGGTGACTAAATTCAAACCGGAATTTTAAATATTTCCCCAAGAAAGATTCCTTTCGTTCACAGGAATGGAAGGTTATTTCCTAGAATTCAGAAAGAAGCCTGTTTTATCTCACTTGGAAAATTCGCCACTCCCAAGGGATCCATTAAAGAAGGAAATTATTCAACAATACATCACCAAATTACTGAAAGATCAGGTTATTTAGATAGTACCTTTTTGTACAGCCAGAATCAGGGATTTTATTCCACTCTTTTCCTTATAAGAAAAAAGGATGGAAATTGGAGACCAATGTTATGCCTCTAGGGGCGTTTCTTCAGTCTGTGGATTTAAAGGATGCTTGTTTTCACATCCCTATTGCGGATGCCCACAGAAAATGATATATATTCAATCGACAATCAACGCTTTCAGTTTGCAGCCCTTCCTTTTGGCATTTCAACAGCTCCAAGAATCTTCACAAAGGTCCTGCTTCCTCTAATAGCAGAATGTCTAAGGGGACTGTTTGTCATCCATTACTTAGACGACATTCTCCTCATTGCAGATTCAATGCAACAAGCAAGAATTCACAGGGCAATTCTAATTCAATGTCTACAAAGTCACGGGTGGATCATAAATTTCTCAAAGAGTCAGTAAATTCCATCCCAAAATCTGGTGTTCTTGGGAACTCATTACAATACCTCAGAGGAACTTCAGTCATCCATGTTGGGCAAATGGGCAAGATGGATGATGCGTCCTTTTCAAGGCCATTTCCTGTGTTATTATAAGAGGAAAATCAGTCTGTCTCAGCAGATTCCATTTCCAAGATCATTGAAGAAACATCTCCATTGGTGGACAAAGCCTCAGAATCTATCCAGAGGTTTTCCTTCGTCAGAGCCAAACTGTATACTTCTAGCCACAACAGAAACTGGATATATAGGATACCACAGTTCCCAAAGTATGCACTTCTAGCACTCTGGGCCCTGAACTAAAGGGCAGAATACCCCAAACAGGATTGTTAAAATATAACCTTTATTATGAAAATTAAAAAACCTAGATAGGTTATTTCACAAACAATTTAAAATACACTCCAGTACCCTGATCAGTGTAATAAATGTTAGGTCTGATCACTGTAATTAATGATTAGGCCTGTATAGTATCACAGTGATAAGTGATCTGAAATATGACCAATAATACTCGCTAGTTTATATTAGTTCACTCGCTTGCTGCAAGCAAGCTGGGACTAAATTAGTAGTCAGGGTAAATAATGATCTGAGAATTGATATCGATATATTGCCAATATTATTATATCATGATATTTATTTGTCATTCATTCAAGGATTGTGTCCATTCATTGATTAGTATCTAACAGCTTATTAATACAGCTTATATTTAAAGTGTTAGTAATATTAACAGGTTTACTGAGTTCTGGTACTGAGTTTGATAAGGAAGTTGTGGTTGTACTGTAGACTAAATCAGGCGTTGCCCAGATTAGCAATAAGGTTACTGATATTTCTTCTACTTCCAATGATGTGAGGGTAAAATACTTATATATAAGGTAGCTAATTACTTCTATCACAGTTATAGCTTCTCAGTTTATACTGTCTAATTTCACCCAAGTGGTGTATAAGTAGGTATTGCTGGCTATACGGCGCTATGAGCCGTCTGATAATCAGTATCTGTAATTAATAAATTCTATCTGGCTAGGCACCGGTTCAAAAGTTAGTTTAGTAACAGTATATTCTAAGGCACTTCGTGTGTGGTTGGTACAATTTAAACCAAGTCATGCACACCCCGGAATGGATTTCCAATTAGTCGTTCACACAGAATCAGTATTCCAAGTGTTGTTGCTCTCCCGCAGTTAAGCACTCATTCAGTCATTCTTATATTCATTAAACATACTTATAAATGTGTGTAAGAACTATGTTAACGGTTAAGCTAAGTCTGGCACAACCCAGGCTGAGTATTGATTAGTATTACTAGTTAAATACTTTAGTTAGTGGTCCAAACATACGTTCATACAGCAAGTGCTGTGCTTCACAGGCTATTGAATGTTCATACAACAGTTCTGCAGTTGGATAGACTATATTATTGAATGAGTTTTGTTGATAGTTCAAATAATTAGATACAGGCTGAACTATATAAGAGTTTGATGCTCGAATATCATCAGGTAAGTTATTCCCTGCTTTCATTAATATGAGGGTATAATACTCCTGTGGTCAATAGCTGGTTAACTCTGTTACCATTATAGCTTCACAGTTTGTACTGTGTAACATAGCCCAAGTATTGTGTAAGCAGGTATCGCTCACTTTATGGCACTCTGCGCCGTCTGTTTTTCAATATCTATAATTGTTACAGTAAATCTGGCACAACCCAGACTATAGATTAATTTTAGTAATAATCTTATCGATAGCACTGTTATATTATTGGTAGAAATTAATTGAACTATGTCTGGCACAACCCAGATCGAATTTCTAATTCCACATACACCGAGATTAAGTGTGACAAGTGCTGCAGATCTCCCACAATTTAACGCTCATTCAATCATTCTTACATTCGTCAGACATATTTGTTAATATGTATATGAACTATGTTAACGGTTAGGCTAAGTCTGGCACAACCCAGGCTGTGTGATTTTTAATATTATCAATTAAACACTGTAATAAGTGATCTGGTACAGCTGGTGCTGTGCTTCACAGACTATTCAACATTCATACATGAGTTCTATCGTAGGTCAAACGATATTTTTGAATGAGTTTCTGTTAGTAGTTCCGTTAATTAGGCACAAGATAAGCTAAGTTAGAATTAAATGCTGTAGTGGCAACTCGATATAGCTATACCGTAGTTACAATGTGAGCCCTATTCACTCATCTGAGAGGACCCTGACAGTCTAATAATAGCGTTGGTATAGAGGTCACAACTAGCGATACATAGATACAGGGTACTGGGCAGTTAAGATAAACACAAAAAATAGAGTGTGAACTCGTTCAGCACTCTCCCCTGACGCGTTTCGCCCGATGGGGCTTTATCAAAGGCAGCGAGCCGCCGATTTTGTGGGTATTTAAACCCTGTTGGACCGGAAGTCCCGCCCCCGCTCCAATTTGATTGGAGCCGAAGTCGTGTATGTATATATTGATAGACACTTTTGCGGACCAATGGCTTCATAGGATTATCGTTCTTGGAGTGTCAGTGTAAAAGTAGCACTGAGTCTCCACTGTTATTTCTGTGGTATTGACAGATATGATCGCGTTTTGAAAGCTTTGATCATCTATTTTGAATCAACTTCTGTCTGTGCACTTGTTGAATAAAAGATAAAATTCAATTACTGTCATTATCGATTGTTGCATACAGCAAGATTAACTTGGTTTTTATATACATCCCAATATATTTTAATAAATTTTAATATGTGTTCCAATATTGATTGTTCTATACAGTTTTATGATTCATCCCAGTGTTCAACTATCTACATAAATATCAAGTATACATCTATATATCTATATAGAAATGTACCCTTAGCTGAATTAGTTTCCATTCAAGGTATCTTACATTTCATGATGTTCATATCATGTATTCCAATCAGATTTATGGTCAAAATTCTTTGGAACATACTATTCCTCTTAATGAGTCCTATTTTATAGGTTATAAAATACAGCTTATTATAGAGTGAGATTTGTAATTGTTACCCAAAGGTGATGCGTGCCTAGTGAATATGAATCAAATTAATTGGTTAAAGTGTGATCTCATGTATTATATGAACCGTCGATCTGTGAGGTCTGTGAAAGGTAGACAAAGATGCAAAATTGTATGATTATCTTGAGAGTGCTCATCTATTTAAAGATATCTGTGTTATCTCATTAATGTGCCTACATAGGATAGGAGTGAAAGATAAATAAATACGATTATATACACAGTCTGCCTAGGCAGATCAGTGAAAACATCATTTAATAAATAAAAAAAAAAATATTTTTATATAAAATTTGTGTGTGTGTAAAAAATGATTAATAAATGTGTTGTGGCTCAAAAACTTGAAACTAAAAAGTGATAGTGAGAACAAAATACCTGAATGGACATCCATTTTGACCATTCAGATATGAAATAAACCTAAATATGGATCACCATTGTCATTTACTCCATCCTCAGTGAGGATGAGTTCAAATCGTCATTCCATAAAAAGCATCTTATATTGTGATTACATAATTTCATTCTTAAGTGCCTATATTTATTATATTATTAGAGTTATTAATGTAATCTGTTTCTATAACCTAAGTTTTATTAAAAGTATATATTGCCTTCAATTTGTATGTTTCTTGTATATGTGTATTTTTCTATTCATCAACATACACATTAGTTTATATTTTATATTGAGGTTAGAGCATATACAGTTATATTCAGACTCCGATAAATCTATATTGAGCATATTTAAGGATGATTCTCATGTGCACATCCTTGTATGGCATATTAAATACTGAATATTAGTATGTCCATCCTTTAAAGAGAGGATGTATTCAAATCATCATTCCATAAGAAGCATCTTATATTGTGATTACATCATTTTATTCTTAAGTGCATATATTTGTTATATTATTACAGTTATTAATTTAGTCTGTTTCTATAACCTCAGTTTTCATAAGTGTATAGTTTACCTTCAATGTGTATGCATTCTATTGTGTATGTATTTTTCTATTCATCAACATGCACTTTGGTTCATATTTTATATTAAGGTTAAATGATCAACAGTTATATTCAAACGCAGATAAATCTTTATCAAACATGTTTAAGGATGGTTGTCATGTGCACATCCTTGTATGATGTATTAGATACTGGATATTAGTATGTCCATATCTGACTTTACCACTCTTAGTCAAAGGATAGCGAAATACTTTTACAGATTTCTATTTTGCCGGAGGAGGGGATGCATAAATTGGGAATATACCATGGTCTGAGTTTTGTTATACTCTATGCCGTGTTTAATACTAATGAGCTCTCACGTACATTAGTATAGAGTATCTCCAGACATTATGTTGTTATTTATAGATAAACATAAAGATTATTGTATTCATTGAGACCCCAGGGTTGGACGGAATTAAGTAAGTATATCCATCGGCTTTCAGATTTAAGTAATGCCGTCTCCAGATCACCTCCCCGGAACCCTAGGCTTACTTTTTCAATGCCCCAACATAGTAAATCTCTCTGGTTAGAGTTGTGATATTTTAAGAAATGCGCAGCTACACTAGTTAAGGTCTTCAATTCCTCTTTATCTTTAGCTGCATTTTTGATGTTTCTAAGGTGTTCAAGGAGCCTTATTCTCAGTTTCCTAGTGGTCATCCCCACGTAATACAGATTACACGTGCATTGAAGCACATATATAACACTTTCTGTGTTGCAGCTGATGTATCTCTTGATTTTATGTTTCTTGCCAAACCTGTCCTCTATTTCTGTGGTGTTTTTCATGTGAATACAGGTACTACAATTACCACATTTGTGGGCTCCTGGGTTAAAGGAGGAAATAGTCTTTTTCCTTTGGAAATGACTGGTAGTTACAATGTCCTTAATGTTTTTAGTTCTTCTGAACCCAAAAGAAGGAGTTGTTCCCAATGTTGATTTGAGTGCAGGGTCAGTCATTAAGATGTTCCAGTGTTTTTTAATTATACTGATAATTTGAGGGGTTTGCGAATTGTGAGTTAAGATCAGTCTTGGAGTTTGGGAGCTAGTCTTGTTGTGTCTTTTATACAGTAAATTGTTTCTAGGTGTTAATCGGGCTTTGTGTTTCGCCTTTTTGATGGATCTTTTACTGTATCCTCTTTTTAATAATCTTGCCTCCAAATCAAGTGCTCTTGCCTCAAAGGTTTGTATTTCGGAACAGTTTCTGCGGAGTCTCAGAAATTCTCCTGTGGGTAGGCTTTTCATTGTGCCTGGTGCATGTGCACTAGTACTGTGTAACAGGCTGTTTGTGGCGGTAGGTTTCCTGTATAAGTCAGTACTGATGATTCCCTCTGTGTTCTTACGAATGGTAATATCCAAAAAGTTTATCTGAACTAAACTTTCTTCATGTGTTAGTTTGATGTTTAATTGGTTGTTGTTCAGATGTGTAAGAAATTCTAGTAGTTCTAGATGGGTGCCCTCCCAGATGAAGAATATGTCGTCTATAAATCTAATCCATAGAGGTATTAGATCTATATATTTTTGATTCTCGTCCGTAAATACAAATTCGGTTTCCCACCACCCGAGGAACAGGTTGGCATATGTAGGTGCACATGTCGTGCCCATAGCTGTTCCTCGGGTTTGCAAGTAGAATTGCCCATCAAATGTGAAGAAATTGTAGTTCAGAACCATTTCGAGTAATTTGAGAACAAAGTTGTCATGTTCTTCGCCTTCTTCTGAATTTTTCTCCAAGAAATATTTTACCGCTTGTAGACCCTGTTTATGGTTTATAGATGTGTAGAGGGATTCTACGTCCGTGGTTACGAGCCACGTTGTTTTATTCAGTGCTAGATGTTCCAGCCTTTGTAGGACTTGCATTGTGTCTTGGACATAAGACGGTAATTCCTCTACATAGATTCGTAATCTATGATCAATATATTCACTTGCTTTCTCTGTTAAGCATCCAATTCCAGATATTATCGGACGTCCTGGTGGCATTTCTGCATTTTTGTGAATCTTTGGTAACATATAGAAAGTGGCAATCTTGGGGTTAGTAACCATGAGGAATTTCCTTTCCTTAACTGTAATTACTCCTTCATTGTAAGCTCTGTTTATTAGATTGGTGTAGATTTTCATGTATCCCTCCATAGGATTAAAAAGAAGTTTCGTGTAGCATGATTTATCTTTCAGTTGTTTTGAGGCTTCCCTCAAGTACATTTCTAATGGCCATATTACTATGTTGCCGCCCTTGTCTGACCCTCTTATTACAACTTGGTCCCATTCCTTCATCTCTTGAATAGCCAGATGTTCTTTGTAGGTTAAATTATGTTGTGAGGGTACAATTGTTAAGGAGGTGATGTCACGACAGACCAAGTTTTTAAATACTTCAATCTGGGGGGCATTCACAAATTTGGGGACAAAAGTGGATTTGTTGTTAATTCTTTCTCTCCATTTTGTGGGGTTTTGTGGTTCAGATTCTGTCAATAAATTTTCTAAATCTCTAAGGCTACTTAGTTCTTCTTCAGACCAACCGTCTGGGTTAGAGCATTGAGAGAAGTGTTTTTTTAGGAGTAATTTCCTGATAAATAGTTGGATATCTTTTATCGTTTCAAACTTATCAACATTAGTGGAGGGACAGAATGAGAGGCCTTTTGATAGTATGGATATATGTTCAGGTTTTAATGGTATGTTAGATAGATTAATCACTCTCAATGATTCAGACGAATCTGGGAGAAGGGGCTGTGTTCCCTCCTCTGAGGTCTCCAAGGCCCTTGATTGTCTTTGTGTACTCTCGTACGTGCCCTGGCAGGTTTTTTGTGTGCGCCCCCTGCCTCTGCGTGTCCTTCTCCCTGTTCTCCTACATCTAAAAAATCCTTTCTTTTGTTCCTGCTAGAGGATCTTGGTGCAATCGTAGGTGTAGGGTTCGGGGGGTCTTCATTACTCGATTGATGATTAGTAGAACTCCCTTCCTCCCCATCAGTGTCAGATACATCGCTTTCAATTATATTTACTTTGGGATTCCTATTACTGTTTCTATAGAAACCTGTTTTTCGCCATTTGTAGACTCTATTGTTATTGAAATCACCAATATCTCTGTTTAGTTTGCCTTGTTTTACATTTTTGAGTTCTAGTTCATATTTATCCAGTTCTTGTTGGTAAGACTTATATAGTTGGTTGAAATCTTTGTGATGTTCAAATTTTTTGAGAACCTCATTTTGTTCTTTGATTTTTGTTTCCAATAGGTCATATTCTGACTTATCATGTTTTACTAATATACCCATTAGTTTAGCTGAGCATTCTGATAGGGCCTCTTCCCATTCAGTAGTATATACTGGGTTTTTAAACTCAAAAGCTGAAAAGAGCTGAATTCTGAGCCCTCTGGGTATCAGTTTTCTTTCAATGTACTTCTCAAAAAAGTGGCGATTCCACCAGACTTTGTCTTGGCGGTACATGGTTCTATGAACATCTTTAAGAGCTCCATCTAAGGTGGTGGCTGTGGTAATATTTCCTGTGGTATTATCTCCATCAAAAATCTCATTTAAGTCTGCATTCCTTTTGACATGTCTAGCTTGTCTATCTAAGTCAAATGTCGACTCCATGTTGTAATGTGGAGTAGTTTGTGTGCTCTACTGTTCTGAATTCTGGGAACCCAGATACACCTAATACTAACACACCAAATGAACAGTGGCACTACTCGGGCTTTTCCTCTGGTAATATATATGTGTATGTATAGAAAATTCTATATATTCAACCTTAGATTATTAGGAGGAAATGGTGCTTGTGCATAAATATTAATCTAGCCACAACAGAAACTGGATATATAGGATACCACAGTTCCCAAAGTATGCACTTCTAGCACTCTGGGCCCTGAACTAAAGGGCAGAATACCCCAAACAGGATTGTTAAAATATAACCTTTATTATGAAAATTAAAAAGCCTAGATAGGTTATTTCACAAACAATTTAAAATACACTCCAGTACCCTGATCAGTGTAATAAATGTTAGGTCTGATCACTGTAATTAATGATTAGGCCTGTATAGTATCACAGTGATAAGTGATCTGAAATATGACCAATAATACTCGCTAGTTTATATTAGTTCACTCGCTTGCTGCAAGCAAGCTGGGACTAAATTAGTAGTCAGGGTAAATAATGATCTGAGAATTGATATCGATATATTGCCAATATTATTATATCATGATATTTATTTGTCATTCATTCAAGGATTGTGTCCATTCATTGATTAGTATCTAACAGCTTATTAATACAGCTTATATTTAAAGTGTTAGTAATATTAACAGGTTTACTGAGTTCTGGTACTGAGTTTGATAAGGAAGTTGTGGTTGTACTGTAGACTAAATCAGGCGTTGCCCAGATTAGCAATAAGGTTACTGATATTTCTTCTACTTCCAATGATGTGAGGGTAAAATACTTATATATAAGGTAGCTAATTACTTCTATCACAGTTATAGCTTCTCAGTTTATACTGTCTAATTTCACCCAAGTGGTGTATAAGTAGGTATTGCTGGCTATACGGCGCTATGAGCCGTCTGATAATCAGTATCTGTAATTAATAAATTCTATCTGGCTAGGCACCGGTTCAAAAGTTAGTTTAGTAACAGTATATTCTAAGGCACTTCGTGTGTGGTTGGTACAATTTAAACCAAGTCATGCACACCCCGGAATGGATTTCCAATTAGTCGTTCACACAGAATCAGTATTCCAAGTGTTGTTGCTCTCCCGCAGTTAAGCACTCATTCAGTCATTCTTATATTCATTAAACATACTTATAAATGTGTGTAAGAACTATGTTAACGGTTAAGCTAAGTCTGGCACAACCCAGGCTGAGTATTGATTAGTATTACTAGTTAAATACTTTAGTTAGTGGTCCAAACATACGTTCATACAGCAAGTGCTGTGCTTCACAGGCTATTGAATGTTCATACAACAGTTCTGCAGTTGGATAGACTATATTATTGAATGAGTTTTGTTGATAGTTCAAATAATTAGATACAGGCTGAACTATATAAGAGTTTGATGCTCGAATATCATCAGGTAAGTTATTCCCTGCTTTCATTAATATGAGGGTATAATACTCCTGTGGTCAATAGCTGGTTAACTCTGTTACCATTATAGCTTCACAGTTTGTACTGTGTAACATAGCCCAAGTATTGTGTAAGCAGGTATCGCTCACTTTATGGCACTCTGCGCCGTCTGTTTTTCAATATCTATAATTGTTACAGTAACTCTGGCACAACCCAGACTATAGATTAATTTTAGTAATAATCTTATTGATAGCACTGTTATATTATTGGTAGAAATTAATTGAACTATGTCTGGCACAACCCAGATCGAATTTCTAATTCCACATACACCGAGATTAAGTGTGACAAGTGCTGCAGATCTCCCACAATTTAACGCTCATTCAATCATTCTTACATTCGTCAGACATATTTGTTAATATGTATATGAACTATGTTAACGGTTAGGCTAAGTCTGGCACAACCCAGGCTGTGTGATTTTTAATATTATCAATTAAACACTGTAATAAGTGATCTGGTACAGCTGGTGCTGTGCTTCACAGACTATTCAACATTCATACATGAGTTCTATCGTAGGTCAAACGATATTTTTGAATGAGTTTCTGTTAGTAGTTCCGTTAATTAGGCACAAGATAAGCTAAGTTAGAATTAAATGCTGTAGTGGCAACTCGATATAGCTATACCGTAGTTACAATGTGAGCCCTATTCACTCATCTGAGAGGACCCTGACAGTCTAATAATAGCGTTGGTATAGAGGTCACAACTAGCGATACATAGATACAGGGTACTGGGCAGTTAAGATAAACACAAAAAATAGAGTGTGAACTCGTTCAGCACTCTCCCCTGACGCGTTTCGCCCGATGGGGCTTTATCAAAGGCAGCGAGCCGCCGATTTTGTGGGTATTTAAACCCTGTTGGACCGGAAGTCCCGCCCCCGCTCCAATTTGATTGGAGCCGAAGTCGTGTATGTATATATTGATAGACACTTTTGCGGACCAATGGCTTCATAGGATTATCGTTCTTGGAGTGTCAGTGTAAAAGTAGCACTGAGTCTCCACTGTTATTTCTGTGGTATTGACAGATATGATCGCGTTTTGAAAGCTTTGATCATCTATTTTGAATCAACTTCTGTCTGTGCACTTGTTGAATAAAAGATAAAATTCAATTACTGTCATTATCGATTGTTGCATACAGCAAGATTAACTTGGTTTTTATATACATCCCAATATATTTTAATAAATTTTAATATGTGTTCCAATATTGATTGTTCTATACAGTTTTATGATTCATCCCAGTGTTCAACTATCTACATAAATATCAAGTATACATCTATATATCTATATAGAAATGTACCCTTAGCTGAATTAGTTTCCATTCAAGGTATCTTACATTTCATGATGTTCATATCATGTATTCCAATCAGATTTATGGTCAAAATTCTTTGGAACATACTATTCCTCTTAATGAGTCCTATTTTATAGGTTATAAAATACAGCTTATTATAGAGTGAGATTTGTAATTGTTACCCAAAGGTGATGCGTGCCTAGTGAATATGAATCAAATTAATTGGTTAAAGTGTGATCTCATGTATTATATGAACCGTCGATCTGTGAGGTCTGTGAAAGGTAGACAAAGATGCAAAATTGTATGATTATCTTGAGAGTGCTCATCTATTTAAAGATATCTGTGTTATCTCATTAATGTGCCTACATAGGATAGGAGTGAAAGATAAATAAATACGATTATATACACAGTCTGCCTAGGCAGATTGCTTGCATCTGTATACTTATTCAGACAGATGCAAGCAAGATAGGTTGGGGAGCCATCTGCAACTGAGATTTTGCAGAGGGTCTTTGGGAAAAGAACCTTCAGTCCCTTCCTTCAAATCTTCTGGAGATAAGGGCTGTATTTCTTGCTGTGTTAAATTTTTAAAACTATCTGAAGGGGAAACCAGTGAAGGTGTTATCAGACACCAAAACCACAACGTCATACATTCCAGGGAGGAGCAAATCAGTTATGAGGGGAAGTAGCTCCAATATTCCTTTGGGCTCAGTGAAATGTTCAATTGATATCAGCTGTTCATGTTCCAGGTCAGAACAATATTGTGGCAGACTTTCTGAGCAGGAAGAGAATATAGCTCATAGAATGGCAACTCAGCAAACGCTTATTTCAAATGATAGTCAGCAGATAGGGAATGATAGACATAGATCTAATGGCCTCCAAGGACAACAATCAAGTGCTCAGGTTTTACAGCTGTGTTCCGACACCTTCTGCAATGGGGGTAGATGCCTTTCTGCAAAGTTGGCAGTTCAACCTGATCTATGTCTATGTCTTTCCTCCTCTTCCTTTAATCCATCGGGTATTGAGAAGAATTCAAGGGGAAAAAGCAACCTTCATTCTGATACTTCCATTTTGGCCACGCAGGTCTTGTTTTCCTCTGGTTCAGAGAATGGCAATTCTTCCACCTTGGCATCTTCCAGTTCATCGGGACATGCTGTGCTAGGGTCCTGTGTCTCATCCAGAACCCTAAGTTTTGAAGCTGGCGGCCTGGTTACTGAGGTCTCCAGATCTACAAGCTAGAACTTCTAGGGTTTATTACAGAGTCTGGGATACTTTTTCATTATGGATGAATAATCATCAAGCTTCCTCAACATCTATTCAGCTTCCTAACTTGCTAGAATTTCTGCATGATGGATTTCTTCGAGGTCTTAAGGCCCGAACCCTAAAGGTCCAAGTCTCTGGTATCTCTGCAATCTCTGGAATCAATTGGGCTCAAGAACCTTTAATTATTCATTTTTTTCAAGCCTTTGAGTGTCACACCACGCCACTCTAGCCGTTGCTAGGGGCGCAGCGTCTCCTTCCCTGCTCGTTGCAAGGGGCTGTGTCGGGTCTGGATGCGTGCGGCACTGACGTCATCGCCGTACGCTTCTCTCTCAGATGCCGGTCCAGATTCCTCTGGCGCAAATCCTGCGCCTATGTAAGTCACTCAATAACTATCTATCACTGCCCAAGTATACACTTTGTGTGCTCCTGTGTGTGATAGATCGTTACTACTATATTGCCTTTATGTGTTTGAACCCTGCCTGTCTGACTACTCTGCCTGTTATACCCCTGAATTGCTGGATTGATATACTGCTGCTGAACTCTGCCTGTCTGATTACTCTGCCTGTTTAACCCCTAAATTGCTGGATTGTTTTCTCTTCCACTTTAGAGGAGCATCACAAACACGTGAGACAAGTTCTTCTACGTCTCAGAGACAATTCTTTGGTAGCCAAGCAAGAAAAATGTGAGTTTGATCAAGTTCAGATCCAATTCCTTGGTTATGTCATCTCGAAAGAAGGTTTGCCATGGATCCTGCTAAACTCACCGCAGTTCTAGAATGGCCTCAACCTACTTCTTTAAAGGAATTACAGAGGCTCTTGGGGTTCACCAATTATTACCGCAAGTTTATAAAGAACTTTTCATAAACAGTCACTCCTCTCACTGAACTGAAAAAACGGAACAAAGACTGTAAACATTGGCCTCCTGAAGCCATAAATGCCTTCTCTTGTCTAAAAAAGGCTTTCTGTTCTGCTCCTGTGCTCCACCATCCTGATCCTGACCTACAGTTCACTTTAGAGGTTGATGCCTCCGAGATAGGGGCTGGAGCAGTTCTAACCCAAAGGGATCCTTTGGCCTCCAAGTCAAACCCTGTAGCCTTTTAAATAACGCTTTACTCCTGCTGAGAGGAATTACGATGTGGGTAATTGAGAACTCTTAGCCATTAAGATGGCTTTGACTGAATGGCGTCATTGGTTTAGAGGGCACCACCAATCCCATTCAGATTTTCACTGACCACAAGAATCTGACTTACCTAGAGACTGCTCATCGACTCAATCCTCGACAGGCCAGGTGGGCCTTGTTCTTTTCCCGTTTTAACTTTGTGGTCTCTTATCTTCCTGGGACCAAGATCAAGAAGGCGGACATCCTTTCCTGTCAGTTCCCTCACTCAAGTGACTCCTCTAAAGCTCCTATTGAACACATCATACCTCCCTCCTGTGTGGTTGCTCAACTAAATACCACCCTTCTGCAAAGATTGCAACGTGCCCTAGTAAACCTCCTGGAGCCTCCGTGGCCTCCGATTTCCTCTTTGTACCTCTGAACCTACGCACCCCTGTGCTATCCTGGGCTCATGATAGTAAACTCTCAGGACATCCTGATTTGACTTGGACTTTTAAGCGTCTTTCCCAACACATATGGTGGCCTACTATGAAGTCTGACATTCAGGATTATGTGAAAGCCTGCACATATGTGACAGCCTGCACAACTTGTGCTGCCAACAAAATTCCCCGATCCTTGCCTCCAGGCTTGCTCCAACCATTGTCCATTCCTAAACAACCATGGACACACATAACAATGGACTTCATTGTGGACCTTCCTCCTTCTGACCACTATACAGTTATCTGGGTTGTGGTGGATCACTTTTTCAGACTGGCTCATTTTGTACCCCTAACCAAACTGCCTTCTGCCCAAGAATTATCGTCTCTTTTTCTCTTGCATGTGGTACGACTTCATAGCATTCCTGTGAATATTGTTTCTGACAGAGGTCCACAGTTCATCTCTACTTTTTGTAAGTTGATTGGAACCACTGTTTCCTTGTCTTCTGGCTACCATCCTCAGACCAATGGACTAACTGAGAGAGTAAACCAGGATCTTGAAGCCTACCTTAGAGCCTTTGTCAACGCCCGCCATACCGCCTGGTCTGGGTTGTTACCCCTAGCTGAACTGGCAAGAAACACTCATTGGCACTCTTCTCTTAGATGTTCTCCATTTCAAGCCGCAGCAGGGTATCAACCTGTGTCTTCCCTCTTTCTGCTCAGTCCACTGGGGTTCCTGCTGCAGACCGACACGTCACTGGACTCACCACTCATTGGCAACGTATTCGCTCTTAGCTTCGTTCAGCTGTTTCTATATATAAAAAGTTTGCTGATTGTCATAGAGCTTCTGTACGGGCCATCCCAGTGGGTGAACGTGTTTGGGTCTCTACTCGACATATTCGTCTATGTCAACCCTGTCACAAATTGGGGCCTTGGTTTATCGGCCCTTACAAGGTCCTGAAAAGATTGTCTCCTGTTGCCTACAAAGTGGCCTTACCCAAGACCCTGCGCATACACCCAGTCTTCCACATCTCACTACTCAAGCCTTACATCGAGAACAGATATACCCGGCTCCAAGCTCCTTCTCTGCTCCTACTCCTTGGTGACCCAGATACAGGCGCAGACAACTGCAGTATCTGATACACTGGAAGGGTTACTCTGTGGCAGAACGTTCCTGGGTTCCTGCCTGTGATGTGCATGCTCCATCTTTGGTCTCCAGGTTCCATGCTGCTCATCCTTTGAGGCCGGCTCTGGTTCCCGGAGGGAACCCTTGAGAAGGGGGCTATGTCACGCCGCGCAGCTCTAGCCATTGCTAGAGGTGCGGCGTCTCCTTCCCTGCTCGTTGCAAGGGGCTATGTCAGGTCCGGATGTGTGCGGCGCTGACGTCATCGCTGCACGCTCCTCTCTCTCAGATGCCGGGCAGGATTCCTCTGGCGCGAATCCTACACCTATGTAAGTCACTCAATAACGATCTATCACTGCCCAAGTATAGGTGTTACTTTGTGTGCTCCTGGGTGTGATAGATCGTTACTACTATATTGCCTTTGTGTTTGAACCCTGCCTTTCTGACTACTCTGTCTGTTATACCCCTGAATTGCTGGATTGATATAATGCTGCTGAACTCTGCCTGTCTGACTTCTCTGCCTGTTTAACCCCTAAATTGCTGGATTGATATACTGCTGCTGAACTCTGTCTGTCTGACTACTCTGCCTGTTCAACCCCTAAATTGCTGGATTGATATAGTACATACAATTTTAAAAAGGGTTACAATGTACTTTTATTATCAGATTTAATCTGTTCTCATTATATACTTTGTTAAAGGGCATACCTAGGTAAGTAGTGTGCATGTGTCTGAAGCACTGTATGCAAGCAGTTTTGCAAGAATACGTTTGAGTACAAGATGGCAGCAGATATCTGCACTTTTCTGAGCCTACCTACCTGCTTTTCTACAAAGTAAATTTGAAAATAGAATTTAATTTGAAAGTTGTTTTTTTTAATTGTAAACTCTATCTTAATTATCACAGTAGAATTGCATAGTCCACAAATGCACAATAAAAATGCAATGAAATAGCACTTATTCTAAATTTCAAATAATCACTACTATAGCTTCCATTTCTCTGCCCACTGTATCATGTGACAGCCATCAGCCAATTACAGACTCATATACATATACATTGTAAACTCTTGCACATGCTCAGTAGGAGCTGGTGACCCAGAAAGTGTGTATATGAAAATACTGAACACAACTTAGTAATGGAAGTAAATTGGAACGTTTTTTAAAACTGCATGCTCTAGGTGAATCATGTAAGTTTGACTTTTTTTTTTTTTTTTTTACATAAAGCTGCAAGCCTAAACTAGAAGTAGCATAGTTACTATTCAACATACTATTGTGTTTCCTCCTGTGCCTCCAGCTCTCTTCAAAGCCATTCTTTTATCTCAACCACTTTCTGCTGCTGCGTAGTGAAGCTCTACATCTTCTTACTGGACACTGCCATTTTGGAGCTCAGGTATTCTTGCACTTTGTGATAGAAGCAGTGCAATGCATGCATAATACAAGCAGAATCTTTACAATTTCACGGTGGCTGCATCTCTCTATAATAGTCATGTGGCATGTATTTATGTTATGTAACTTTTAAACTGTGTGAAAAATGCAAGCTATATGTGGGTGCTAACCTGAATTGCATGATGAAGCAGTGAAAAGGCCAGTAACATCATTGATTTGCGAATGCACTCTACTTCTGTTACAGGGTGCAAGAGTACCTAAGCTCCAAGATGGCAACTTCCTGTAAAAAAATGCAAAGCTTCACCAACTGGCACCTGTAAAAGGTTAAAGTGACTCTGGCTCTGAATAGAGCTACAGGTTAAAAAGGATAACAATACCTCCTGGGAGCCAGAGTGCCTACTGAACCTGCATCATTCTACACAGATTGATATGTACTCAATGACAGGGCTAGAAATGGTTCTAGACCTTAAAAATAGGGGTAAAATCAAAGGTTGTCTCTAAGCTTCATGCTTATTATTCCTGCTTTTCTTATTAGCAGATTAATGGCTGTTGCCACCATTGAGAATTGAGGTTGCTACAGTAATGATTGAGGATGCTTATCACCCCTCACAAACCCCTAGAACTATCACTGTATGAGGCAAGCCTATATAGACTGAAACATACATCTATGACTGGCATTGCCCATCTCTCCTTTAGAGAAGCACAGTCTGTTATTCCATTGCTGGGCTGCCATTATATATTAGTCAAGAATCATGTGCATTATGAACTTTCACCTGCGTGACAGCTCAAGTGGGGTACAAACGGCTGCTTCCTGAGTGGATGTAGTAATGTCTAATAATGGTTTAAAAACGACTCAAGTCCATCAAGCTCAACCTCAGCATCCACGAAACAAGCTATAAATAATTTTGTCCCAATTCAACACCTTGCCCTGGCTCCCTTTGATTCCCAAAGATTTTTGTAATTGAGGGGCATGGGATAACTAGAACTTAGTAGGAAGTACAACACCAGTAGTTTCAGCTTAAACTGAAACAGCTTTTGCTTAACATTTTCAGGGAAATTTTTTTTTTTACATGTGTAAATGCTTCTTAATTATATGCATGAAAGGCACATTTTTTTGAGTGCAGTGTCTTTTTTTTTTTTAATAATAATTTTTATTGGGGTTTAAGAAAAAAACAAAAATATACAGTTTGCTCATGTAGCATACCAAGCTTACAGGTTACAGAGATGCTATTACCTATACAGAGATATGCCTACATTGGCATAAAAGGTGAACAGCAGGTGATTACAACACATTAACCAGTCACGGTACAGCATAACCTGCTCTTCAAATGTTTAAGGAGCAAACCTATGGACACCCCTCTTTTTTACCCTCTTTAACTCCCGAGGCCGCTTATGGACTCCAAAAAATGTATACTTCTCTAAACTGAGGGAATTTAGACAACACAAGCCGCCTTGGGGCTTGCACCTTTACTAAGTATATCTAACAGTTAAACAAGCTCATCAATATAAAAACAGTCGCAATTAGCCAACCAACGTTTAATAATACAGTAAAGAACCCCCCAAGTTATAAAAAAAAACAAAATACAAATGAGGAACACCCCTGCTGAAAAAAAAAGTGGCTACTCTTGTACCACAGATATCGGATATAAATGAGGGGTGGAAAATAGGGGGAATGCTAACATGGCCACTCCTGGGCCCAATATATAAATAGGGTACTAATAATAAGCGAGGAACCCCCTAAGTATATGAAAGTTAGGGTAAAGCGTACCCCAGTTAACCATTTGTGGCCACATGGACCTCAGGTATGAAATATATGTAAGGGGTAAGTGTTGGGGGATACAGTGATAAGGTGTGGCACAAGATCTCTTAGTGTACCCTCTAAGTTGCTATATGCCTCAAAATACACAGTGAGTAAATAATGTACTAACATCTACACAAATAAGACCATATATAAAAATGTGAGAGATACCTCTCCTAGGCAAGTAGCACCCTTTGCGGAACAGAAACTATTCTTGGAACCCACATCTGTCTTATAGCTACAGTTTCTGTATACTATACTGTAACAGCAGAATGTATATAGTGCACATAGTAAAAATTTAGTCTGCATACCTTTAGAATATATTTTACGTCCATGAGTTATAACATATGTAAATTTTATGAACTTGAGGTGCAGAGTACAAGGTTATTGTGGGTTATTTCTCTGGAACTTAAAAGTACAGTGTAGTAGTGTTTGCTACTGCACACAGCTCAACTAGAACCAGGATGTTGCCCCATACCACAACTATGCAGTTGAGAGAAATATTAAACCAATGCTTCGCAAGTATATAAAACAATCCCCTATAGAACAAGTGAGTAATATTAGCATACCTAATGTGCTGTCTCGGCCGCCAGCAGCCCACCATTTGCATAAGATTATTTATATCACTGCTAAACAACCTATACAGATTCCTAAGGGAAAACTTTTGAGGCATGTAAATTTTATACAGATTACCATGCACATGTTAGACTAATGGACTATATACATATTGAGACATGTCATGCGATCCTATAGTAAATAAAATAAGTGGTATATGGGGGGGGGCGTGACTAGCCGGCAGCCATGATAAGTCGCATATCTTACAAGCTCTGGAACTTCTATGAGAATTATCTTCAATTTCTCTTAAATTCTAATGCATAAGCTACTATTGAACAGCGTATGGTCTTCTTAAAACCCTAGCTTTTGGGAAACATACAAGCTTCAGAAAAATACCAGTGCTGTCCGCAGATTTACTTTAGTTATCAAGAACGGCGCCGGCCTCCTATCTTTAACCATACTATCCCCCCCCCCCCCCGGACTCCCGGGGTAAACAAAACCAATCTACTTCTAACATAGGATGGAGGCTTCTTACTCAGATATCCTCACATTGCTGAAGGAATTCGACAGAAAGCTGGACGACAGCTCTGCTGATCTTATAGCTACTATTAGAAGGAACGTCAGGCAAGATGGCGTCCACACTCAAACTAATGCAGATTTGGAGACCCCGGTGCTTTCAGAGCCTGCACTTACTACTACTCACTTGATATGTCAGAAGGAGAGTTCCATTTAGGTACTTGACCCGGTTGCGGGTGATAGCAATGTATTATGCCCGGCCGATGTCTCGGCTTCCTATGCAGAGAGCCCACGGGGGCTTACACAGATGAACTGCACTTTCATGAGCAGTGAGGAGTCATTCCGGGAAATGTCTTTGAAAAGTACCCAGCATCTGAATTCACCTTCTTATAGCCCTGATAGCGCTCGGACGCCTGGCCACTCACCTCTAATTGCAGACTGGGGAATTATGACGATCACTTTTGGATGCAATTCTGCCCCTACCCCGTGGCCCTCTAAGAAGCATACTGCAAATTGGGAGATGGGCGGGTTGGTGAGACTATTCAGATATGATAAAACTGGCCGTTCATCACAGACTTGGGAGGCTTACCTTACCCTCCTAAGCAAGCTAAATAAACATTTATATTTATTGCACAGATGTCGCTCCGGAGTGGGTTAATCTACAGTCTACCCTGCCTTCTGTCAGAGACTTTTCTTTTCTGCCGCATCCAGATTTGTAACATGGAAGGACGATAATGCTGTGTTCCTATTCATGAACAGTATATGTAATACTTTCGCCCAAACCATTGTACTTTTGCATGTTCAGTAATTGTTGATCTTTATATAACATATTAGTCTATCTGGGATATTTCAGGTCATGTATTACTGTTTACGTTCTTTTCTGTTAATGTTAGTTGTTCTTCTTCACCAGTCGTAACATATATATATATATATATATATATATATATATATATTTACTCACTTTAAGTTCAAGTTAACTTATAAAGGGCACGTGGTGTTAGCAGTAGCAGCCATATCGAACTTTATGTTTAGTCTATATAAGGGGGTACTTAGCTTTCATTCGGTAGGACTTGTATACACCCCTAGAGCACCATTTCATAATAAGTAAACAAATAGCTATGCATCTGTTAACTCTCACCTCATTAATAAGATCCTCGCCTTGGAGCTTCTTTAGAACCCGCTCTTGAGACTACCTGAGTCCAGATTTTTGTCCCCTGAGCTATATCAATCAACTGCTGGCATTAGCTAGCTAGTATTATGAAGGACCTAGCTTATCTGACTCTATTGTAACTTTACTCATGCACGCTCGCCCAGCCACATAGACAAACCTCTGGGGACTTTGTATGTTGTTGGTGAATAGTTCGCATTCTAGTCCCGCAAAATATGAGCCACCTTTGGGAGTGCTCCCCTTTCCTTTGGTCTCATTTTACACTCTAATATTAGCCCCATGTATAAACTCCCATATCCTCTCTTATTGAGAATAGCCTAGTTTCTCTTAACCTACAATATAGGATTTATCAGCTAACCAATTCTTGAAAGTTTTGTTTTTACCACATGTTTATGACCTCACCATGTACTCTTAGATATAGTTATTGCTCAATTAGTAATGGGTGCTTGTGCTAGCTTTGCAGGTGGTTGACATATGACATATACCCAGTGCAAAAGTTTTTATATATTCACTCTAATGGTCAAAATATATAGGTTGCTGAGGTCCTCGCTCTCTAGCATCCCATGGTGTCTACTATTATATACCCTATAAGTGTAATCATGTATACTAGGTCCAATTTATAATTCAGGCCCTTGCTGCTTTAGTAAACTAGTTAGCACTGCCCTACTGTACTCCATAACTAATATTTAGCCCTTGCAGTTAGCTCCCCATTCTATGCCATTACAGCTCCTACTCAGTATTTTCTCCCTACTACCTCATGTTTGTCTCCAAGTCTGGCCATGATAGAATGTCTGCGCTAAGAATCATCATCTCTCCCAAACCATAGCCTGCTAACCTTCTTATATTTTATATATTTTATTTTTTTTATTAGAAGGATATCGTATTTCCTAAACATCTGCTAAAATTCCTCCATCACCATTTAGAGCCTTTTTTTTTTTTTTTTTTTTTTTCTTACTGTAGTTTCTAATTTATGCATTCTAATACAATAACTTATGTTTTAAGCGGTGTTTACCCGCTGGTTGTTATTGTCCGTCTGCTCAGAGCAGGCGGACAGGGTTATGGAGCAGCGGTCTTTAGACCGCTGCTTCATAACTGCTGTTTCTGCTGAGTCTTCAGACTCGCCAGAAACACGGGCCGTCAAGCTCCTTTCGGAGCTTGATAGATAGGCCCCATAATTTCAATTTTCTTTAATTTGTTATTGCATATTTTTTACTAGCCTTGATTGGTGAATTATTTTTTGGTGGTGGGAGGGCTCTATGCCAGAATTTAGCATTAGATGTATTTGCTTTGGCACATTTGACATGGCTAGAATTAATGGCACTAAAGGGAGGTTGCAATCTCAGGATTGCGGTGCATATTAAATGGAAATTATACAGAACCCACACATGCTATCACCTCTTTGACTTCTTATGTACAGATATTCTATTCCCTTTAAATCTCCTGAACCCTCACATTAGGATTAGCCAGTATGTGTCATCTGCCTGCACATATGAGGCAGATGACACCCACCCTTATGTGTTTTACTGCACCAACTTGAGACACCCCAAAACATCATAGCCAATGCCAAGGCTGACCTGAGGAGTTACTGCAAACACAGAAATAAATCGGTTTATTACTATCTGAGTTAATATGAAATTAAAATTATTATTATTTTTTTCAATAAAACTAAAAGAGGATTTTCCTTAACCAAATCTACAAAGAAAGCCTCTATATCAAAGTCATGAGGAGTTAGATCTCACGGGATAATGTACTCCTAGCTTTATTTGATGAAAAATCAAAATGTCGCTATGTAAAGCTTTAAAATTATATTTAATTTATATTATATATATTTTTTTTATGTTGCTCATACATACATAGTAAAAAACAAGGAGCTAAAACAGTATTTGAAAAGTATGTGTACATGCAGTTTTCAGTACCAGATTTTTCAAATTGAATGTTCTGGAGTATACAGTGGCCTCCACTAATATTGGCATCCTTGGTAAATATGAGCAAAGAAAGCTGTGAAAAAATGTCTTTATTGTTTAACCTTCTGCTCTTAAGTTAAAACAATACACAAACATATTCTGCTCCCATTGATATAAAACAATTGAGAACACAACACAGGTTTATAAAAATATATATTTATATATTTGTTAAATATATGTGTCGCATAATTATTGGCACCCTTTTAGTTAATACTTTCTGCTACCTGCCTTTGCCAAGATAACAGCTCTGAGTCTTCTCCTATAATGTCTAAAGAGGTTAAAGAATACATGGCAAAGGGATCTGAGACCATTCCTCCATACAGAATCTCTCCAGATTCTGTATGGAGAATTTCGAGTTTGATGCTGGTGGACTCTCCTCTTCAGTTCACCCCACAGATTTTCTATGGGGTTCAAGTCAGGGGACTGGGATGGCCATAGCAGGACCTTAATTTTTTGGTCAGTAAACCATTTTTGTGTTGATTTTGATGGATGTTTTGGATCATTGTCCTGCTGGAAGATACAGTCACAGCCCATTTTAAGCTTTCTGGTAGAGGTAGTCAGGTGTTCATTTAATATTTGTTGATATTTGATAGAGTCCATGATGCCATGTATCCTAACAAAATGTCCAGGTCCTCCTGCAGAAAAACAGCCCCAAAATATTAAAGAGCAACCACCATATTTAACCTTGGACACAAGGTACTTTTCCATATGGCTACCTCTCTGTGTGCCAAAAAAACTCTATTTTAGTTTCATCTGACCATAGAACCCGATCCCATTTGAAGATCCAGTAGTGTTTGAGCAACTGAACACGCTTGAGTTTGTTTTTGGATGAAAGTAGAGGCTTTTTTCTTGAAACCCTTCCAAACAACTTGTGGTGATGTAGGCAACATCCGATTGTAGTTTTGGAGACTTTCTGACCCCAAGAAACAACTAACTTCTGCAATTCTCCAGCTATGATACTTGTTGATAGTTTGGCTACTCAAATTATCCTCTTCACAGTGCGTTGAGGAGACACGTCCTTTTCCAGGTCGATTCATAACATTTCCAGTTGACTAGAACTTCTTAATTATTGCCCTGGTGGTGGTAATTGACATTTTCAATGTTTTTGCAATTTTCTTATAGCCACTTCCCATTTTGTGAAGCTCAACAACCTTTTGTTGCACATCACACCTTGGTCTTACCTATTGTGAATGACTAAGGGAATGTGTTACCTCATATTTATACCCCTATGAAACAGGAAGTCATGGTTAATATCAATGGGAATATACTTCAAAAATATTTTTCTCATATGAATTCATAGGGGTGCCAATAATTGTGCCACACATATATTTAACAAAGATATATATATATAATTTATAAACCTGTGCTGTGTTTACAATTGTTTGATATCCATGAGGGTAGAGTATGTTTGTGTATTTTAACAAAAGATCAACAGGTTAAACAATAAAGACAATTTTTTTTCACAGCCTTCTTTGCTCATATTTACCAAGGGTGCCGATATTAATGGAGGGTACTGTATATTGATTTTCGATGTGGTGCTTATATTGTATTATTAATGAAAATGTAGTTTTTTTTTTTTTTTTTAAATGTAGACTTAATGACCACATGACAGTGCAATATTTAAAAAAAAATCATACAGAAAGAGAAGTGCTTAACCAGGAAGAAACAACAGCTCAGTAGCTTGTTCTATGGTGAGTTACCACCTGGAAGCAGCCTCTTTAAAGGGACACTCAAGTTAAAATTCAGATAGAGCATGCAATTTTAAACAACTTTCCAATTCACTTCCATTAGCAAAATATGCTAAAAAATATATATTTTTTGAGTCATCAGGTCCTACAGAGCATGTGCAAGAATTCACAAAATATACATACTGTATATGCATTTGTAATTTGCTGATAGCTGTCACATGATATAGGAGGAGTGCATATAGACATAACTGATATTTGTCAGAAAAAAATACTACTTATTTGAAGCTAAAACTAAGTGCTATTGCATTGTCTTATTATCATACATTTGTTGATTATGCAAATCTACTTTATTCACTGGTCCTTTAAGGCAAATTGTGCTTTTCACAGAAAAAAACATTTTCCTGAAGTATATTAGTCTGATCCTGCCTAACATGGTCAGTCCAGCCCCAAAATACTAGGCAAGCTTCCTCTGAACAAGGAACATGGCAACAGTTGGGCTCGTAGGCTTACATGATAAGGAGTTTTATTTGGATGACAAAAAAGGTAAGGAACCAAGTTAAAAAAAAAGTGTAGCATTGTATAAAGTATTAATGTATTTTACTTGTTTAAAGTTGGGAACCAAATGGAGATAAAAGGTATTCAGTGGTCAGGAACAAGCTGTGAACACAACCAGATAGACTGAGTCAGACGTCAGAACACAAAGATCTTCCAGAAGAGTAGGAGCCAAGCCAAAGTTCAGTACCAGTAAATCTATCTGAAACCATGTACCACAACAAAAGGAGCAAACAAAAAAAAGATAGTCCAAAATCCGTATACAGGGGTCAGAATTAATCAAGTCAGTCTGCCAAACAGGGTACAATCAAGGGGTATGTTTGGAGCAAAAACCAGAGCATAAGCAGGGGTCATAACCAAGGACCTTGATCATTAATGCTACCACTAGCACAGGTAAAACAGTTTCTCTCAAAAGTAGAAGACTGCAGATTTTGCTGTAAGGTGAAGATATGTGTGCATATTGGAGTATTAGAGAGGGAGATTAGTAGTTGCGAGGGGATATGATAGAGGGGACAAGAAGTGAGGTGGGTGGATATTATTAGGGCAGAAACTTCATCCTGAGGCAAAACTTGTTTTTCATTTTTTGCAAACAGTTGAGGGGGCTGGAAATTGGTAGTGTGTGGAGAGATTACATTTCTGATGGAATCGATTTTTTTGTTGAAGTGACTGGCAAAATCTTGAGCTAAGAGAGAAGTGATAATAGGAGGTGGGGTGGGTGGAGAAAAGTATTAAAAATGGAGAACAGATGATTTGGATTTGAAGAAACAATAGAGAATAATTCTGCTTAGAGAGGTTAAGGGCAGAATAGTAGGAGTTCAGATGCCTTTCTTCACTACAAGTTCATCTTGAACAGCAAGATTTTCTCCAATGGCACTCAGCAGTGTGAGAACATCAGTGCAGGTAGCATGTCAAAGAAATATGTCAGGGCTGAAGACGAGTGTGTGATTTTTGAGCCATGGTAGTAATACTCAAGGTTTGGTATATGAGTGGAGTTGTAGTGATTATATAAATTGGGCAGGGCAGATAAAGGAGGGGATGCAAGAGAGCAGAGGTTTAATACCATTTTAGAGATGCTGTGGATCAAATTAATTAATTCATCTGTGGAATTTGGTGTGAGAGCTAGATGGTGGGAGAGTAGTAGAGAGTGCTGTGATGCTGCAAATTAGGAGATTGTGATCAGAAAGAAGAAAAGGGGGATATGTGAAGTATGAGAGAGTGCATCAATAGCTGAAAATCAGATCAAAGGGAATTTTCATCTTTTGAGAGTGAGAGTTAGTCCTTTGTGAAAGGCCATAAGAGGAAATGTGTTCTAGTAGTTATGTTGTGAAACGCTAGGATTGACCATTGGAACAAATAAAGGGGACTTTCATTCATGAAGTATAAAATACTTCATGCTGGGGGAGCGGTGCCAACAGGCTAAGGGACAGGAAATGCACGCCAGTAGCTCCTGGCTGTTACTGTCTTCCAAAAGCTATAAAGGGGGGGGTTTGATAACTTCGAGATCTACTATATGTACATATATCATGAACGTTTGATCTGATACTGCTTAGAATAGACTCTGGAACCTGTAATATGAATGGTATCTGACTTAAGATACTTAGTAAGACCACGAGGCAGCCATGTGTGGATGCCATTACCAAGGAGGCTGTCATTAACTGACTGAGGACTGAGATCCTCAATGATTAGGTCGTCGACCTCCCCTCAGGACAGTGAATATAGCTACAAGCACAGCATCTCATAGCTATTATAAACATGGCAAAACAGTCCTATAAGTCTTTCCAGGAACTACTATCTGCACATCTCACTCGTATAGAGGAAGAGATGACTGAAGCGCTAAGATATTGTTTATATGGGATTCCAATAGAAAAGGCAACAGACCCACAGAGCACCAAACAGCAGAGCTTAATCCTAACCCTTCCCAATCAGGAACCAAGCATGTCAGCTATAACAAATTTTGATAAGTGGACGACTACAGCGACGGCACCAATATCATCTACTAGGGCCCTAGGGCAATACACCATAGAACATGAGGAAGCTACAACACCAGATCCCGCCGTGGGGTGGCCGATCACGGAGGGATCAGTGGACAATCTTTTAATAGATAAGTGTGTAACTGGTAATAACAACAGCTGCTTTGGAAGCTGTGGCATGCTGCAGAAGAGGAAGGATTTAATCTTACAAAAAGGATTTCACCCACAGAGCCTGCGAATCAGAGGTCCATATTTACCCCAGTATGCCCCTGCCTAGTAGCAGAAACTAGCATGAGAGCTGGAAGATGGTAACATCCGAGCAGGTGTGGTGTGAAGCTGGCATAGAGACACTAAGACATTCCTTAGAAACTTACACCGAGATTACGAATTTTGCTGTAACGTTGCTAATGAGCATTTTTTTTTTCAACGCTCCCTTAAGACAACGCTGGTATTGCGGGTTTTTTTAAACCCGGCGTTAGCCGCAAAAAGGTGAGTGTAGAGCAAAATTTAGCTCCACATTTCACCTCAATACCAGCGTTGCTTATGGTAGCGGTGAGCTGGCAAAACGTGCTCGTGCACGATTTCCCAATAGGAATCAATAAGGCAGATTGGGCTGAAAAAAACCCTAACACCTGCAAAAAAGCAGCGTTCAGCTTCTAACGCAGCCCCATTGATTCCTATGGGGAAACAAAAGTTATGTCTACACCTAACACCCTAACTTGAACCCCGAGTCTAAACACCCCTAATCTTACACATATTAACCCCTAATCTGCCGCCCCAGACATCGTCGCCACCTACATTATATTATTAGCCCCTGATCTGCCGTCCCCATCGTCGCCGCTACTATATTAAATTTATTAACCCCTAAACCTAAGTCTAACCATAACACCCCCTAACTTAAATATAATTAAATAAATCTAAAGAAAATAACTACAATTAAATAAATTAATCCTATTTAAAACTAAATACTTACCTGTAAAATAAACCATAAGATAGCTACAATATAACTAATAGTTACATTTGTATCTATCTTAGGGTTTATATTTATTTTACAGGCAACTTTGTATTTATTTTAACTAGGTACAATAGTTATTAAATAGTTATTAACTATTTAATAACTTCCTAGTTAAAATAAATACAAATAAACCTGTAAAATAAATCCTAACCTAAATTACAATTACACCTAACACTACACTATCATTAAATTAATTACCTAAACTAACTACAATTAAATTAAATAAACTAAAGTACAAAAGAAAAAAAATCACTAAATCACAGAAAATAAAAAAAATTACAAGAATTTTAAACTAATTACACCTAATCTAATCCCCTAATAAAATAAAAAAGCCCCCCAAAATAATAAAATTCCCTATCCTATACTAAATTACAAATAGCCCTTAAAAGGGCTTTTTGCGATGCATTGCCCCAAAGTAATCGGCTCTTTTACCTGTAAAAAAAAATACAATACCCCCCCAACATTAAAACCCACCACCCACACACCCAATCCTACTCTAAAACCCACCCAATCCCCCCTTAATAAAACCTAACACTACCCCCTTGAAGATCACCCTACCTTGAGCCGTCTTCACCCAGCCGGGCACAAGTGGTCCTCCAGAGGGGCAGAAGACTTCATCCGATCCGGGCAGAAGAGGACCTCCAGACGGGCAGAAGTCTTCATCCAGGCGGCATCTTCTATCTTCATCCATCCGGAGCAGAGCGGGTCCATCTTGAAGCCAGCCGACGCGGAGCATACTCTTCTTTCGACGACTCCCGATGAATGAAGGTTCCTTTAAATGACGTCATCCAAGATGGCGTCCCTTGAATTCCAATTGGCTGATAGGATTCTAGAATCCTATCAGCCAATCGGAATTCAAGGGACGCCATCTTGGATGACGTCATTTAAAGGAACCTTCATTCGTCAGGAGTCGTCGGAAGAAGAGGATGCCCCGCGTCGGCTGGCCTCAAGATGGACCCTATCTGGATGGATGAAGATAGAAGATGCCGTCTGGAGGTCCTCTTCTGCCCGGATTGGATGAAGACTTCTGCCCCTCTGGAGGACCACTTGTGCCCGGCTTTGGTGAAGACGGCTCAAGGATTTATTTTACAGGTATATTTGTATTTATTTTAAATAGGAAGTTATTAAATAGTTAACAACTATTCAATAACTATTGTACCTAGTTAAAATAAATACAAAGTTGCCTGTAAAATAAATATAAACCCTGAGATAGATACAAATGTAACTATTAGTTATATTGTAGCTATCTTATGGTTTATTTTACAGGTAAGTATTTAGTTTTAAATAGGAATAATTTAATTTCGTTTTATTTAAGTTAGGGGGGTGTTCGACTTAGGTTTAGACTTAGGTTTAGGGGTTAATAAATTTAATATAGTAGCAGCGACATTGGGGTCGGCAGATTAGGGGTTAATAAATGTAGGTAGGTGTCGGTGATGTTAGGGACGGCAGATTAGGGGTTAATACAATTTAACTAGTGTTTGCAAGGCGGGAGTGCAGCAGTTTAGGGGGTTAATATATTTATTAAAGTGGTGGCGATGTCCGGTCGGCAGATTAGGGGTTAAAAACTTTAAGTGTTTCTGATGTGGGGGGGGGGGCTCGGTTTAGGGGTTAATAGGTAGTTTATGGGTGTTAGTGTAGTTTTTAGCACTTTAGTTAAGAGTTTTATGTTACGGCGTTATCCCATAAAACACTTAACTACTGACTTTTAAATGCGGTAGGAGTCTTGACAGGAGAGGGTGTACCCCTCATTTCTTCCAAGACTTGTAATACCAGTGTTAGGCAAATTCCATTAAAAAGATAGGATAAGCAATTTATGTAAGTAAAAAGTGAGCGGTACACCTGTACCTGCCAGACTCGTAATACCAGCAGGCGTTAAAAAGCAGCGTTGGGACCTCTCAATGCTGCTTTTTAAGGCTAACGCAAGACTTGTAATCTAGCAGTTAGGTTCTGTTTCTTGACCCTTTTTTCCTTTTTTTTTTTTTTTTGCTACTTAATAATTATACTTGTTGACATTAGTTTCAAGCTTATTGTTAGGATATCTATTCCCTTTTAAAGCTGGTAAGACTATACAGCTTAATTATTTACGATTCATTCATATTTTTACTATGATATTTAGAAGTTAGAAACAAGGGTCTGTACATGTATTAATCTACCTAACTGGGCTGTAGTCCTGTACTAGAAAATTTGGTATTTCTGCTGCCTAACATATGTCATTTAGTTTCGGTATCTTGTTGACTCATGTACTTGCAAAATATAAATCTCTCTTTATTGTATTATATAGTTGTAAGGCTAAATTTTAGCCCTAAACCAATACAGGTTTCAATATATTTTAATATATGTAAGCCCTAAACACCATTCAACTAGTACCCAGCTAATATTTTATATCATTTTCATATCATCTTCACACCTAACCTACTATAGTTATATTATATTATGTGTTGTACCACTGTTATGCTACTTGACAACATATAGCTGTTTCATTGAAATAGACATTATTGATCTCATATTATATTTTATTTAATCGTTATCTGCTTACTAAGAAATATATACTTATGACGTCAACCCATCTAACCCCCCCATATTATTGTTTACATAAGTAAACATAGGAAAATCTATCCAATGGCCTTCATCCCCAAAATCTTTTTTTATGCACCTCACTTAAAGGGACAGTTCACCCAAAAACTTTCTCCCCTTTAAATTATTCCCAATGATCATTTTTACCTGCTAGAGTGTATTAAATTGGTTGCAAGTAGCTCCTTTACTCATATTTCAGCATTTGAAATAGCTGATTTAGCTTGTGGTTTCCCAACCTATACTGAAAGTTTTGATACTGGCGTATACGCTATTGGCAATCCTAAGTAAACAAAGCCAGCAGAAGAGATTACACTCCCAGTGGAATGCAGGATAGTTAAGTAATAAAATGATAATTTCCCATTGTTCTCTCTATGTATTGAGCTTTGGTGTTCCAGACAAATATAAGATAAGGAAGCAAGTCTGTGTACATGAAAGTGATAACATAATGAGATCTGATATTACCTGAAGCTCAACCCATTGTAATAGGCTGTGGTTTCAAAGCACAAAACCAGCTACTTCAGATACACAAATAAACCCGAAAATACAATTTCTCAAATATTTTATACTCTGCAGTTGGTATAACAAGTCATTTAAAATACATTTATGGAAAAACAATTTTACAGTGTACTGTCCCTTTAAGAAGCAACAAAGTAGATTGAACCCCTAAGGTGATTTGATAACTTATATTACCACTATCCTAAATTACCCTTAGTACCAGATGCTGAAGGTAAACATAGCTAGCTGATAGCACCAGTTATATTCCTCTATTGTTTGAATATGATATAGAATAATGATCAATGTTCACTCTACTAGGAATTTTCCACCTCTATTGTGTGTTCTCTGCAACACCTGACAACATTAAACCTATAGATTAGAAAGCTTCTTTCATTTTATAGCTTACCCCTTCCCCTTCTAATTTTGAAAATAGTTTAGTTAAATGGTGATATCTAATACATACATTGAAAAAAAAAATCTGAGGCCTATTCTATGATCTTCTTGGTCACATGGAGATTTTTGCAATGATGTATCATTTTGTAATCCACTATATCTTAGACGTGTTAATGACAATAGATAGTATATAAATGATGCACGTTACCATGATATGTACATCAACGCTATATTCCTAGATGTACATTGTATTTCACTGTTTAAGAGACTACATTTGTGACATTTTGTATTAACCTGTTTCTCAACTCAATAAAAATATAAATAAAAAAAAGCTTTATGCTGAAAGCTCCTTTATTTGTTTTAAGTGGTCTCCGCCCTGAGCTGCTCAGGCAACCCACAGCAGAACGCTGTTTTGTTTGAGAGGTGATGTTTTCACCTTTAACCCAATAGCCATGCGGGAAATCCGGCTTTCTAAAATAATCACACCTTTATTAAATAATAACAAAAAATAATAAATAGTCCAAAAGACAAGCCAGAAGTCAAAGCCAGAGCTGGTAGTCAAATGAGCCGGGTCAGGAGCCAAAGCGAGTAGTTAGACGAACAGGGGTCAGGAACACAAAGATTAGCAGAGTCAGGAACAAGCTAGGGATCAGGAAATAGAAGGGACATCAAACAAGCCATGTTATACACAGGAACAGGAACTCACAAAGAAGTCTGAGACAATGCAAGGACAAAGGCAGACTGAACTGAGGCACTTTAAATAGTAAGTGATGACATCACAATTCTAGGACTGCAACCTGTCTCTCACTGATGATGTTCTCTAGTTTGGCCATAAGAGTGCGCCTAGGTGTTGTGATGAGATGCAGGACATATGCAGGACACAGCAATGATGGTACAACTCTATTTTATTGCAGAGCATAGCAATACACATCTAGTCAGGTTGATTGTACTAAACTATCTGCGACACAGACACTGGACCTAAGCCCCGCCCCCAAACTAGTGACATCACATCCTGCTCTCATCACATCTTCCCCTTTTTCAAAGGCGAAGCATACATTTGCATATAACAAATAACAAGGTATACGAACAGAGTATACAACAACATTTTTTTTAGAACATTATATGAACAAATAGGTTAGAAAACATAAACAAATAAATAACATCCTGACTTGGACATCGGGGTAGACTACCCTAGTCCACAGTGACCATGGGATTATTCTGCCCATACTTCCGGTCACTGTTCTAGCTAAAGTCAGTCCCTATATCGGGCTGGAAGTTTCACCACTCTTCCGCTTGATGTAACTTTGCATGAACTGTCCTCTGATACAGAAGGTGGTGAATTAGAGTCTGCTGGAGGCAAAGACATATCCCCGCTGTGATCTTGCTGAGGGGAAGGCACCTCTCTTAGAACAGGGGATCCCACCGGCGGTGGTACTGAGGCATCCAGTTCCAGACTCTCAGGTACAGGCTGAAGATGTCTTCGGTTACGGCGTGTAACCGTCCCTCCCTCAGTAAGGACTGTATAAGACCTTGGTTCTGGAGAGCGGCCAACTACCGTAGCAGGCGTCTTCCATTTCTTCTCATCATCCAGTTTAATTCTGACACTTTGGCCCGCTTTCAGTTCCTGTAAGGGCCTGACAGAATGTCTCCTGTCGTAGAAGAAACGATAACCGTTTTTGGCCTCTTCATCCCTCCTAAGGACTTCGTCCCGAGGAACAGGGCCAGGCGGCTTGAAGACACCCACTGAGGGTAAAGTGGTGCGAATCTGGCGTCCTAGCATCAGCTGTGCCGGGCTAAACCCGGTGGCTTGAATGGGCGTCGCCCTGTATGACAAGAGGGCTAGGTACGGCTCAGATTGCTTTAGAATGAATTTTGTTGTTTGAACTGCTCTTTCAGCCATTCCGTTGGCCTGCGGATAATGTGGACTTGATGTGGAATGTACAAAATCATATTCCCTGCTGAAAGCACTGAACTCTGTAGAAGCGAACTGCATACCATTATCACTCACCAGCTCCATTGGAATGCCCCAGCGGGCGAACAAGCTCTTCAGGCAAATGATAACGGCCTGACTTGTGATATCATTCAGGGGTGCAATTTCCAAATACCTGGAATAGTAATCGATCACAACAAGAAACTTTTTCCCGTGCAGTTCACACAAATCAGCAGCTATTTTCTGCCACGGCCCCGCAGGCAGCGGAGTAGACATCAAGGGCTCCCTTCTCTGAGTAGGCCGGCGTTCCCGGCAAAAGGCACATTTAGACACGTGATTTGCAATGTCAGAGCTTATCCCAGGCCACCACACAGCTGTAGCTGCCCTTTCTCTGCACTTTGTAATGCCTAAGTGGCCATCGGGAATCCTGTTTAACATCTCCTTCCTCATGCTGACAGGAATTACAATGCGGTCTTGGAATAGCACCAACCCCTCCAGCTCCGTGAGCTGCGACCTCTCTGGCTGGTAAGCATTTAAAGACATCCAGGCTGCCCGGCTCTCGGGCCAGCCTTCTTTTATGTACCTTATAACTTCTTGCAGATCTGTGTCCAAATATGTCTCTTTCTTTATCTCTTCCAGTTTCCTTGAAGAAATGGACTTAGACGCCAGAACTGAATCAACATACACTTTCACATCCGATTCTGTGGAGGATTCTTCAGCAGCAGCCAGCGGGAGCCTGGACAGTGTATCCGCCACAACCAGTTGTTTCCCCGGCACATGCACTGCCTGAACATTGAACCTGAGCAGTCTCATTAAAAGTCTCTGGCATCTCAAGGGTGTTTTGTCAATGTCATAAGAGTTGATTAGAGGGACTAGCGGTTTGTGGTCAGTTTCCAGACTAAATTTCTCCAAACCCACTCGATAGCGCTGGAAGCGCTCACAGGTCCAAACTGCAGCCAGGTACTCTTTCTCAATTTGAGCGTATTTTGACTCTGCAGCCGTCAGTGTGTGGGAACAGTAGACGATGGGCTGTAGTTTATTTTCGTTCAGCTGCAGGAGTGCAGCCCCCAACCCATAACTGCTTGCATCGGCACTAACCACAGTCTTTTTTGAAGGGTCGTAGAACCCCAGCACTGGGGCAGACCCCAGCAGGGACTTGGCATGCAGGAAAGCTTTTTCTTGTGAAGGTCCCCAGACCCAGGCAACATCTTTCTTAAGCAACTCTGTGATAGGGTGTAAAACTGTTGATAAATCCGGAAAAAACTTGCCCACATAATTTACAAGGCCCAATATCTGTCTCAGCTCATGTACATCAGAGGGGCTTTTCATCTGTTCAATAGCACAAATTTTCTCGGGGTCTGGCTTGATGCCATCCCCGTTGATGATATGCCCAAAGTAGCATAATTCAGTTTTCCTAAAATTACATTTTTCTTTGATAGCCAGTAGCACACAACTCAAACGCTGATCATGCTCCTCCACTGTAGACCCATACACTAGAATGTCGTCCATAACGACCGCTGTGCCCACGTGGTCACTCAGGAGAGAACTCATTTCTCTTTGAAAGATTTCAGGAGCGGAGGATATCCCAAAGGGGAGTCTGCAGAAGCAGAACCGACCTACCGGTGTGATAAAGGTAGTCAGTTTGCGGCACTTTGGATCCAGGGGGATCTGCCAAAAGCCGCTAGAAGCTTCTAATGTGGAAAAGAACTTCGCCCCAGCCAACTTTGGAGCTATATCTTCTAATGTCGGCAGTACAAATCTCTCTCTCTACACTGCCTCATTCAACCTTTTCAGGTCCACACAGATGCGCACCTTTCCGTTTTTCTTTGCAACTAGAACAATGGGGGCACACCAATCAGTCGCTTCAACAACCTCTTCAATAACCCCCATAGACTTCATGCGCATAAGCTCCTTCTCCACTTGAGGCATGAGCGGGAACGGAATTCTACGAGGAGTAGAAATACTGTATGGGACTGCGTCACTTTTAAGTGCTATACGAACTGGTTTGCAATTCAGTAGGCCCAACTCGCCAAACATATCTTCGGAAATCTCATTCACTCTGGCCACGAGGCCCAAGTCACAGGCTGCTTTTCTGCTCAATAAATTGTTAACACACTGACCTCGAATCACATGCACCCACATGGTGAACGTTCTTTGCTTGTACTCACAGCTGGCAAGAAATTTCCCCGCACAATCAATGCGGCCACCAGGACTATGGACAGCTGGGGCTGTCGAGGCAGTTTGATAAATTCAGCAAAAGACATTACAGTGATATCTGATCCTGTGTCAATCTTAAAATCAACTTTGTCTCCCATTACAGTAAAAGTAACTTTCCAATCTTCCTCTGAGCTTGGCCGTTCCACAACGGACCCCACAAAAGACACTTCCTGACCCTCCTGGTCACCGTCCACCTGCATCTCCTTAATGTATTCAGTTCTACACACCACTTCAAAATGGCCCATTCTGTTACATTTTCTGCATCTTTTATCCCTGGCCGGGCATATAACACTCTAATCATGAGCACGGTAGCACCGCGTGCATCGGGCAAATTGCGCCCATCCATTTTTAGGCCTTTCCAGTACTTTAGATCTACCGCTCACACTGTGCTTTTCACTAGCATTTTTCCTAGACTGTTGCACTTCATCCACAATACTCTCAGACCTCAGATCAGCACTTTGCCCCATCTAATGTTAAATTAGGCTCTAACTGCAGCTTCAGTGAGACTTCAGCATCTGCAATCCCAATAACTATTCTGTCTCTGATTTGCTCTTCTTTAGCAACACCAAACTCACAGAATTCAGCTAGTTCATACAGGCTGCGCACAAAAGACTCCACAGATTCTCCCACACGCTGATTACGTTTGTGAAAACAAGCTCTCTCATGAATCACATTTCTTTTGGGCACAAAGTTGGCACTGAGTTTATCCATAACTATATCAAAGTCAAATTCTTCCCCCTCTTGGAAAGTAAAAGCATTGAACACTGGCTCCACATCTTTCCCCATAGAGTATAAAAGAGAATTAACTTGTACTTCACCACTCTCCTTGTTCAGTTTGGAAGCAATCCTGAAGCGCTGAAACCGCTGACGCCATGTGGGCCAAGCTGCAGGCTGAGAGAAGTCAAAAGGCTCAGGTGGGGTAAACTTTGACATTGCAATCGATCAGGAACAGAAGCGCAGTCCAGAACTTCTGACACCATGTCATGAGATGCAGGACATATGCAGGACACAGCAATGATGGTACAACTCTATTTTATTACAGAGCATAGCAATACACATCTAGTCAGGTTGATTGTACTAAACTAACTGCGACACAGACACCGGACCTAAGCCCCGCCCCCAAACTAGTGACATCACATCCTGCTCTCATCACAGTTGTAGTGAGCAGCGTTACACACACTGCAGCAGGCGAGGAGAGAGACATGTGAGTCAAAATGGCTGCCAAGCAGCAAATAACAAACGAAAGCAGGGTGAAACCCTGACATATTCTTTGTTTACTTCTTGTTCAGTTATTGTATAATTAGTATCACTTGACTTATAAAAAGCTCACTTAATGAATGCGACTATGATATGATAATGCTAATTGCCCTAGCTATGCTAACCCCTTTCTATGCTTTCCCATGCAAGTGTAAAATTTATAGGGCAGTGCATTCAACTGGATCCACAAAGGCCTTGATCACAATCTACTGGGAGCCATGTATGGCTGATTTTTGTGCTACTTTTTGTTCCAGAGTGATCACAATAGTGCAATTTCGGCTGATTCTTTCCTTTGCAAATGGGTTTTCGGTTTCTCAGAAAAAGCTCTATTTACTTTATGAAGCCAAAAAGAGATTGATGATCACAATATGTTTACAAATCACTTTTCAACAGCTTTTCATGACAATTTTTCAATTAGCGAATTCAGTACCTCAAGGCACTTGGAAGGGCTTTTTGTACACCTGTTAGACTATTTTACAGCTATTTCTAAACAGTCTTTTAGCTTCCACCTATGTAAAACAATCTGAAATGGTCACTGGAGACATTCTAGAGGTTTGTTAACATTGATTCATTAAAGTTCCTTTCATTCCTTTTGGAGAGGCTGTATATAGTCAACAGGGTACACATTTACATATGTATAGGGACATATACATATGTAAATGTTATAACTACATAATATCATGTATAGCTAAGGACGACATCAACATCTACAGATGGTGTGAGTTTATATTTAATTTATAACTAAAGCCAAACTCATTCATGACTGCATACAATATTAAACTTGTAATTTATAACAAGCATTTGTGACAGTGTGTTTTCACTTAGTGTACCCCTTATAAAAACCTGTTCATGCATGTTGTTTAACCCCTTAATGACCGAGGACGTGCAGGGTACGTCCTCAAAAAAAAGGCAGTTAACGCCTGAGGACGTACCCTGCACGTCCTCGGTGTGGAAAGCAGCTGGAAGCGATCCTGCTCGCTTCCAGCTGCTTTCCGGTTATTGCAGTGATGCCTCGATATGGAGGCATCCTGCAATAACCATACATGGCCATCCGATGCAGAGAGAGCCACTCTGTGGCCCTCTCTGCACCGGACATCGATGGCCGGTATCGTTGGTGGGTGGGAGCCGAATTGGGAGGCGGGTGGGCGGCCATCGGTGTTGCGCGTGACGTCACGGGGGGCGGGATCGGGACCGTCGGGGGCGCGCACGTGCACGGGGGGTGGTGGGCGGGCGCGTGCACGGGGCGGGAGCGGGTGGGAACCGCTACACTACAGAAAAGTAAAAAAGTAAAAGTAAAAAAAAAATTAAATAAACTTTTTTTCAAAACCATCTAAGGGATCTGGAAGGGGTGGGGGGTTGGTCTGGGGGGGGGGGAAAGCTACACTACAGAAAAGGGACATATTTTATTTAAAAAAAAGCATTTTTTTTCACTAAACTGGGTACTGGCAGACAGCTGCCAGTACCCAAGATGGCGCACATTAAGTCAGAGGGGGAGGGTTAGAGAGCTGTTTAGTGGGGGATCAGTGAGGTTGGGGGCTAAGGGGGATCCCTACACAGAAGCATATGTAAATATGCTAACAAAAAATGCACAAAAAAGCCCAAATATACCTTTTATTTTAGTACTGGCAGAGTTTCTGCCAGTACTTAAGATGGCGGGGATATTTGTGGGGTAGGGGAGGGAAGAGAGATGTTTGGGAGGGATCAGGGGATCTGATGTTTCAGGTGGGAGGCTGATCTTTACACTAAAGCTAAAATTAACCCTGCAAGCTCCCTACAAGCTACCTAATTAACCCCTTCACTGCTAGCCATAATACACGTGTGATGCGCAGCGCCATTTAGCAGCATTCTAATTACCAAAAAGCAACTCCAAAGTCATATATGTCTGCTATTTCTGAACAAAGGGGATCCCAGAGAAGCATTTACAACCATTTGTGCCATAATTGCACAAGCTGTTTGTAAATTATTTCAGTGAGAAACCTAAAATTGTGAAAAATTTTACGTTTTTTTTAATTTGATCGCATTTGGCGGTGAAATGGTGGCATGATATATACCAAAATGGGCCTAGATCAATACTTGGGGTTGTCTACTACACTACACTAAAGCTAAAATTACCCCAAAAAGCTCCTTACATGCTCCCTAATTAACCCCTTCACTGCTGGGCATAATACACGTGTGGTGCGCAGTGGCATTTAGCGGCCTTCTAATTACCAAAAAGCAATGCCAAAGCCATATATGTCTGCTATTTCTGAACAAAGGGGATCCCAGAGAAGAATTTACAACCATTTATGCCATAATTGCACAAGCAGTATGTAAATAATTTCAGTGAGAAACTGAAAGTTTGTGAAAAAATTTGTGAAAAAGTGAACAATTTTTTGTATTTGATCGCATTTGGCGGTGAAATGGTGGCATGAAATATACCAAAATGGGCCTAGATCAATAATTTGGGATGTCTTCTAAAAAAAAATATATACATGTCAATGGATATTCAGGGATTCCTGAAAGATATTAGTGTTCTAATGTAACTAGCGTTAATTTTGAAAAAAAATGGTTTGAAAATAGCAAAGTGCTACTTGTATTTATGGCCCTATAAGTTACAAAAAAAGCAAAGAAGATGTAAACATTGGGTATTTCTAAACTCAGGACAAAATTTAGAAACAATTTAGCATGGGTGTTTTTTGGTGGTTGTAGATATGTAACAGATTTTGGGGTTCAAAGTTAGAAAAAGTGTGTTTTTTTCCATTTTTCCTCATATTTTATAATTTTTTTATAGTAAATGATAAGATATGATGAAAATAATGGTATTTTTAGAAAGTCCATTTAATGGCGAGAAAAACGGTATATAATATGTGTGGGTACAGTAAATGAGTAAGAGGAAAATTTCAGCTAAACACAAACACCGCAGAAATGTAAAAATAGCCTTGGTCCCAAACGGACAGAAAATGGAAAAGTGCTCTGGTCACTAAGGGGTTAAGGGTTTCTTAGATATATACAAAGCAAAAAGGCAGCTGGGTCAGTTTAAATAAAGTGAAAATCCTGTAAAATCATTTTTTTCTGAAGTGTTTTACATAGAAACTTGCAGTTACCATTTTGCTTACAGTTCAGACCAAAATGGAAACACACCTTTAACAAACAATAGAAATAAATTTTGTTTAAAACTATCCATATGAAAGTTGTAAAACAACCATAAAGCAATTGAGAAATAGTGGACAAACATCACAGTGCAAGTGAGAAATACAATCAAATATGAAAAATTAAATAAAAAGTCAAGTCATTTGTAGATGCTGTTGTCCTGAAGAAGTATGTTCCTTCTTGTCAAGATACATATGGCATTTATATCAATACTGAGTGTTGAGAATGTACTGTGATGACAATAGGTTAATATCACACAAGCAAATGAGTATTTTCTATGCCGATTGACAAAAGGGGTTACATGAATAGAGCTATCCTATAACCTTAAGAGGTGTGAATGTGCTATTGTATGTCAGTTTTGGAAACCTCACAGTTTCTATATAGAAAAAAAGATAGTTAACATTCAAAGTCCTATTTATTTCACGCTCCATATGGATGGTCCAGATAATACTGGGAGGATTTTGATCATTTACACTGGGACTTAATGTGGGAATCTCTTAGAGCCTTTGGGTCCCCCCCCCCCAAATGGTTCACAATTATTGGAGCATTATATACCACCCCATCTGCATGGCTCAGAGGTCTGGGTTTATGCTCTCCAAATTTTTCCATCACAAACGCACCAGACAAAGGTACCCACTCTCGCCTTTCTATTTACAGTAGTGATTGAATCTTTAGTATAATGTATTTTTCTCAAGATTAACACAGTTATTACCCTCTTCAGTACTACCCAAAAATTGCACTATTTGCAGATGACAGAACTAGCTTTACTAATAATCCTATGACAACACTTCCACAGCTATCCTTTTATAAACTGAATTACAACAAGACAGAGGCTTTATTTTGGGTTATACCAAGGAATCTAGAGATCACATCAAAGCAAGCTATCCCTTCAAATGGTCTTGCTATTCCCTGAAACACTTGGGTATTTATCTCTCTAATGACATTTCTAGAGTAATCTCTGAAAATTATTGACCACTGCTCTGTGAATTAAGGTTGCTTCAACCGAAATGGGATTTCTCCTTCATCTAGTAGCTCAGTAGGATGTTAGCTCTAAAGATGAGTTTTCTACCTAAATTAACTTATCTGTCTCATTGTTTACCTGTCAGACTCCCTAAATATTTGTTAGTCTCGTGACCAAATATATATGGAGAGGCAAACCCCCACCCGACTCTCATATCATTTTACAGTGTTTTTCGATGCTTTGAAGCTGCTATGTTAACATACATTTCGCGTGGGGAGTCAAAAATCAAACTAGACACTGGCAGGAAATTGAACAAGCCTCCCTACCCCTTCTGATCACTCTAGCTGACCTACCGTTGATCCCTCCTCAGTGCTGCAGGAAACTTAAAATTTCTGACATAATAATATGCAAATGCCTGAAATTATGGGATTGCATCTACCATTACCCACATGTAGCTCCTCATCCCTTAACAATACATTTATTATCTGGCCTCCTGACAGGTTTTCCATACTCCCATCCTGCTTTTTGGCAAGAGATTGGAGAATTATATCTATAGCAGACCTTGTTGTTAGTAATAGATATAGGATCTTGCCTGAATTTGAATTTTTAAGACTTTAAAGTTTATTATGTAGTTGCGGATTTGATCACAAGATTCTCTGACCAAGTACTTTTTGGTAACATTAATGCAGTAAAGGTGGGCCATTTTGCAGACCCTTATTAATGCATAACGGTTTTATGGAGAGTGGTCGCCCACTCTGGAAATCCAGTCCCTTAATTGATTGGGAACATATTTTGCACATTAACCTATCCTTGCCAGAATGGCAAAAAAATATTTTATTGATTACAAGCTCACATCTATCCATGATCTTTTTATCTCCCACTCCCTCAACCTTCTCACAGAAACCTAGCTCTCTTCTTCAGACACATAATCCACTACTGCACTGTCACATGGGGGTCTCCACTTCAGCCACACTCCTAGGTCTGACAATAGGCAAGGAGGTGGTGTAGGTATTTTACTTTCCACTCGTCCACCTTTCAACAAATACAACCCATCTCTTCCCTTACATTTTCCTCATTCGAAACTCAAATAATTTGCTTATTCTCTCCCTCTCTATACATGTTGCAGTTATATACCGCCCACCCCTGGCTCCTCTACTCAATTTCTAGATTACTTTGCTGCTTGGCAACCTTATTTCCTTTCCTCAGACACCCCTGCCCTCATTCTTGGTGAATTCAACCTCCCTGTTGACAATCCCACTGCCTCCTCTGCAAAACAACTTCTGCAACTCGCTTCCTCTTTCAGTCTGTCACAATGGACTGACTCTCCCACTTACAAAGATGGTCACTCCCTTAGCTAATGATGCACTCTCAAACTTCACAAACTCCCCTTTTCCTCTTTCTGACCATCATCTCCTCACTTGCAATATCCCTCCCTACAACTCGCCCTCCTTCTATCCTTCACACCAAACTTTATAGAAGTATTGTCATTAGATCAGAAACAGCTCACTAGCTCTCTCTTTCCTCTCCTTTCTTCCCTCTCCTCCTTTTCCTACCCTGACCAATCTATCTGCCACTATAATTCCACCCTTATATCGATCCTTAACAATTTGGCCTCTTCTAACATTGCTCGGATACCCCACACTCATCCTCAGGCCTGGCATACTCCTCTAACACGATACCCACGCAGATGTTCCCATACTGCTGAGTGACACTGGAGAAAATCAGCGGACTTTCTTCAAGTTCATCTTGAACTCCTACTATTCTGCCCTTAATTTTATAAGCAACATTACTTTTCTACTCTTATCTCTACTCTTTCTTTAAACCCAAAAAGTCTGTTCTCCACTTTCAAAACTCTTCTCCGCCCACCCCCACCTCCTAATACAACTTCTCTGTCAGCTCAAGATTTTTCCAGCCACTTCAATAACAAAATCGTCTCCATCAGAAATTAAATTAGCTCTCAACATACTACCAGTCTCCCACCCCCTCAAAAGCATGCAACCATCCAAAACCCACACAGCCATAAATTTAGCTCACTACCTGTCTACTTGATCCAAACCCCTCTCAGCTACTACCCTTTCCCCTATACTCATACAAATTTTCAATCTCTCTCTCAGCTAAGGTATATTTCCCTCATCTCTAAAACATGCACTGTTCACACCTATCCTCAAAAAACCTCTCGAGCCAACCTCCCCATCCAGCTACCACCCTATTTAACTACTCGCTCTTGCCTCAAAGCTTCTTGAAAGCTAGTATGTGCATGTCTATCCCATTTCCTTACATTAAACTCCCTCCTTGACCCACTGCAATCTGGATTTCACCCCCATCACTCCACAGAGACAGCAATTATTAAGGTCACCAATGACCTACTTACAACAAATTCAAAAGGCCACTTCTCTATGCTCATCCTCCTTGATAACTGATAATAATAATACAAAAGCTATTCACTGTACCACCATGAAATATATTATAAAATTCTTAGTGATATGTTACCCCTCTTAAAAAGAATACATTTGACAATAGTTCATCACCCCTTTCAAAATTTCATATTAACATCTCAAATCACCAGAAAACTGCACTACTACATTTTAACACCCTCTCTCTGCCCAAAAATCAGGGCAAAGCCCATCTCCACCCTCTAGGGCTAGAGTTATTGACATTATGGATTATAAACATTCTATGGAAAGCTATTGTTTTCAAGCCCTGGATGTGATTACTTTATTTGAAATTATTTAGTTAGACTGGATTACTGAACACCTAACCAATAAAGTAATAAAGAGAGAGGAGAATCTTTCCCATTATTTTTTCTCTCTCCCCCTTTCTTGTTTCTTTTTCCTATCCTACATCTTAGTTTTTAGTGACCACAAAATCAAGGTCCTGTCATGGCCATCCCGGTCCCCTGACTTGAACCCCATAGAAAACCTGGTGGGTGAACTGAAGAAGAGAGTCAATCAGGGTTGAACTCGAAATTTGAAGAATATTGAGAAATTATGTATGGAGAAATGGTCTCAGATCCCTTGCCATGTATTCTTTAACCTCATCAGACATTATAGGAGAAGACTCAGAGCTGTTATCTTGGCAAAGGGAGGTAGCACAAAGTATTGACTAAAAAGGTGACAATAATTGTGCTACGCATATATTTAACAAATAATGTTTTATATTTAGCTTTTATTTTATATAAACCTGTGTTGTAAATGAAAAAAAGAGTTCATAGCAGTCCATAAAGAAGCCAGAGTTAATCCTCTTAAATAAAATCCAAAATTTATTTTATAACATATTAAAAAGAAGGCAGACTCCAAACAAGGGGTAAGGAGAAAAAGCAGAGTCTGACCGGTTTCGGCCTCACAGACCGTAGTCATAGACATAAAAAAGAATCACAGCTGTACAATATTTAAAAACAGAAAACCATCATATTGTTGGTACCTTAACTTATTAACCATTTAAATGTATGCAAAGCTAATTAGAGACAGGATGGTACGAAATAAAAATATATGTTAATATTTCTTAATATATTACTATAGGTAGAGTCACAGAAAACAAGATACAATGTTAAACGTGATAAACGTAATCAGCGCATGTAAACATATACAGGGAGTGCAGAATTATTAGGCAAATGAGTATTTTGACCACATCATCCACTTTATGCATGTTGTCTTACTCCAAGCTGTATAGGCTTGAAAGCCTACTACCAATTAAGCATATTAGGTGATGTGCATCTCTGTAATGAGAAGGGGTGTGGTCTAATGACATCAACACCCTATATCAGGTGTGCATAATTATTAGGCAACTTCCTTTCCTTTGGCAAAATGGGTCAAAAGAAGGACTTGACAGGCTCAGAAAAGTAAAAAATAATGAGATATCTTGCAGAGGGATGCAGCACTCTTAAAATTGCAAAGCTTCTGAAGCGTGATCATCGAACAATCAAGCGTTTCATTCAAAATAGTCAACAGGGTCGCAAGAAGCGTGTGGAAAAACCAAGGTGCAAAATAACTGCCCATGAACTGAGAAAAGTCAAGCGTGCAGCTGCCAAGATGCCACTTGCCACCAGTTTGGCCATATTTCAGAGCTGCAACATCACTGGAGTGCCCAAAAGCACAAGGTGTGCAATACTCAGAGACATGGCCAAGGTAAGAAAGGCTGAAAGACGACCACCACTGAACAAGACACACAAGCTGAAACGTCAAGACTGGGCCAAGAAATATCTCAAGACTGATTTTTCTAAGGTTTTATGGACTGATGAAATGAGAGTGAGTCTTGATGGGCCCGTGGCTGGATTGGTAAAGGGCAGAGAGCTCCAGTCCGACTCAGACGCCAGCAAGGTGGAGGTGGAGTACTGGTTTGGGCTGGTATCATCAAAGATGAGCTTGTGGGGCCTTTTCGGGTTGAGGATGGAGTCAAGCTCAACTCCCAGTCCTACTGCCAGTTTCTGGAAGACACCTTCTTCAAGCAGTGGTAAAGGAAGAAGTCTGCATCCTTCAAGAAAAACATGATTTTCATGCAGGACAATGCTCCATCACACGCGTCCAAGTACTCCACAGCGTGGCTGGCAAGAAAGGGTATAAAAGAAGAAAATCTAATGGCATGGCCTCCTTGTTCACCTGATCTGAACCCCATTGAGAACCTGTGGTCCATCATCAAATGTGAGATTTACAAGGAGGGAAAACAGTACACCTCTCTGAACAGTGTCTGGGAGGCTGTGGTTGCTGCTGCCCGCAATGTTGATGGTGAACAGATCAAAAACACTGACAGAATCCATGGATGGCAGGCTTTTGAGTGTCCTTGCAAAGAAAGGTGGCTATATTGGTCACTGATTTGTTTTTGTTTTGGAATGTCAGAAATGTATATTTGTGAATGTTGAGATGTTATATTGGTTTCACTGGTAAAAATAAATAATTGAAATGGGTATATATTTGTTGTTTGTTAAGTTGCCTAATAATTATGCACAGTAATAGTCACCTGCACACACAGATATCCCCCTAAAATAGCTATAACTAAAAACAAACTAAAAACTACTTCCAAAACTATTCAGCTTTGATTTCTCCAACATAGGTGTGTCCGGTCCACGGCGTCATCCTTACTTGTGGGATATTCTCTTCCCCAACAGGAAATGGCAAAGAGCCCAGCAAAGCTGGTCACATGATCCCTCCTAGGCTCCGCCTACCCCAGTCATTCTCTTTGCCGTTGCACAGGCAACATCTCCACGGAGATGGTTAAGAGTTTTTTGGTGTTTAAATGTAGTTTTTATTCTTCAATCAAGAGTTTGTTATTTTAAAATAGTGCTGGTATGTACTATTACTCTGAAACAGAAAAGAGATGAAGATTTCTGTTTGTAAGAGGAAAATGATTTTAGCAACCGTTACTAAAATCGATGGCTGTTTCCACACAGGACTGTTGAGATGAATTAACTTCAGTTGGGGGAAACAGTGGGCAGACTTTGCTGCTTGAGGTATGACTAGACTGACCATACGTCCCGTTTTGAAAGGGACAGTACCGTTAATTTATGTTTTTTCCCCTGTCCCGTCTTTTCTTTATTAATAGTCATTTTGTCCCGTTTTGAGGGTTATCAGACCGTGCGGGCAGCGCAAGTGTAATTTTTTATTGCACACACACAATGGGGAGGGCAGTTTTTTTGAACTGCAACCGGGTTAGGGTTGGGTGGCCGTGCCCACATGATCCACAGCATGCAGTCTTCATGCAGTCTTAGCAGTCTATGCTGCCTGTGCTCTTCAAAATTAGGGGCGTGTCATTGATAGGTGCCTATAAAGAGTCAGTGACAGCAGGTCAGTACTCAGTCGTGAGCTGTCAGGGGTCGGCAGGAGTCGGACTAAAAATATCTGAGATTCAGTCAGTCATCATCTGGATCTGATGTGATGATCAATCATCTGCCTTTAGCCGCTGCCTCACCATCATCCGAATTATAAGCTGACCTGACCATCACCAGACACCAGAGAGATAATTCTTGTTGCCATCTTCTTCTTGTTTGTGTCACAGACGTGTGAAGTGAACATACAAACTAGTGTTATGGTCTGGTCTGGAAGTAGATCGATTCAACTGTCTACAGTCTATGTTCTGAACTTCAGCTTCTGCAAGAATTGTGCACGGCCAGGGTAAGACCAGTGTCTGTGCCTGGCAATCAATTAAATTAAATTAATTGTCATTTATTATATCATATGCTTATTATTATTATGCTGCTGCAGTGCTGGTTGTAGTACAGGCGTTATAAATAACGGTTATTATCAAGTAACTATGTAGTTCCACATTTTTATCAGTTCTTCCCCCATTTACATGTGTAACAATGATTTTGGGCAACTCGGCTAAAAAAAATCTACAACTACTATCCAGATATTCAAACCAAACGCAAGTTCAGAGGCTTTTACCCTTTAAAATCAGTTAATATGGAGGAATTTGCCTTGACACCATAGGATAATCTCACTTTTTCAAAGCATGTTTGTTGTTTGTATGATAAATTAAATTGTAATACTTTTGTTCACAAGCTTCAGAATCAGCTCTTCTTATTATATAAGCATGTTCTCTTTGATTTTCTTTGTTTAAACAACAAATTTGGCTTGGCTATCCATATGTTTAAAAGTGACAATGAGTCTGAGACAAGTTCCATAATATATATTAATATTAATGAATATTGTGTGGGGGGGGGGCTTGATGGATGTGATCTAATGGAGGGAACCTTCGTCATTAGAATGGTTATTGGATAAGTAATTTTATTTCCCTTAACAACAGTTATAATAAAAAGCATTTTATAGGGTGTCTTTATAAGTCAGAACATTTGTGCTTTATTTTTATATAGATTTGCCAATTTTCTGTGTGCATCAAATTTAAAGTAAAAATAATTTCATATACATGATACATCAGCCCATGGAGTGTGAGAAGTTTTATTATATGGTATTGAAAGACCGAAATTTGCTGTGTAAATTTGTTTCATCAGACAAATATTAATGGTACAATCATGATGAAATACAGTCCCCTTCTAGCTCTACGTCTACCTAAACTTTTTTGTATGAGTTCTTCTGTCACTGAAGGATAAATGTTGGCTCAATAGTTTAAATTCATGTCATAAAAGTTAACTTTTGTTAAAATCATACTTTTTTTCATATAAATAAAGAATATTAACCCCGTCCCGTTTTTGACCGCTCAATGTCCCGTTTTTTTGTCTCAAGGAAATATGGTCAGCCTAGGTATGACACATTTCTAACAAGACTTGGTAATGCTGGAAGCTGTCATTTTCCCTATGGGAACCGGTAAGCCATTTTCTTAGTTTAGTATAAGAATAAAGGGCTTCACAAGGGCTTTAAAGACTGGTAGACATTTTTCTGGGCTAAAACGATTACTTTATAAGTATATTTAGTGGATTATAACTATAAATAGTTCTTTTAATCTTGGGGATGTATTAAAAAAACGGCAGGCACTGTATTGGACACCTTTTTCACTAGGGGCCTTTTCTAGTCATAGGCAGAGCCTCATTTTCGCCCCACTAATGCGCAGTTGTTTTTGGAAAGCAAGGCATGCAGATGCATGTGTGAGGAGCTAAGAACCACTGAAAAAGCTTATTGAAGGCGTCATTTGGTATCGTATTCCCCTCTGGGCTTGGTTGGGTCTCAGCAAAGCAGATACCAGGGACTGTATAGGGGTTAAATGTAAAAACGGCTCCGGTTCCGTTATTTTAAGAGTTAAAGCTTTCAAATTTGGTGTGCAATACTTTTAAGGCTTTAAGACACTGTGGTGAAATTTTGGTGAATTTTGAAGAATTCCTTCATACTTTTTCACATATTCAGTAATAAAGTGTGTTCAGTTTAAAATTTAAAGTGACAGTAACGGTTTTATTTTAAAACGTTTTTTGTGCTTTGTTATCAAGTTTATGCCTGTTAACATGTCTGAACCATCAGATAGACGATGTTCTGTATGTTTGAAAGCCAAGGTTCCTCCCCATTTAAATATATGTGATGAATGTGACATAGTGTCCAAACAAAGTAGGGACAATGATGCCACTGATAATAATGTTGCCCAAGATGATTCCTCAAGCGAGGGGAGTAAGCATGGTACTGCATCATCCCCTTCTGTGTCTACACCAGTCTTGCCCACACAAGAGGCCCCTAGTACATCTAGTGCGCCAATCCTTCTTACTATGCAACAATTAACGGCTGTAATGGATAATTCTATTAAAAACATTTTGTCCAAAATGCCCACTTATCAGAGAAAGCGCGATTGCTCTGTTTTAGATACTGAAGAGCATGAGGACGCTGATGATAATGGTTCTGACATACCCTCACACCAATCTGAAGGGGCCAGGAGGAAGGTTTTGTCTGAGGGAGAAATTTCAGATTCAGGAAAAATTTCTCAACAAGCTGAACCTGATGTTATTACTTTTAAATTTAAATTAGAACATCTCCGCGCTCTGCTTAAGGAGGTGTTATCTACTCTGGATGATTGTGACAATTTGGTCATTCCAGAGAAATTATGTAAGATGGACAAGTTCCTAGAGGTCCCGGTGCCCCCCAATGCTTTTCCTATACCCAAGCGGGTGGCGGACATTGTAAATAAGGAATGGGAAAGGCCCGGCATACCTTTTGTTCCTCCCCCTATATTTAAGAAATTATTTCCTATGGTCGACCCCAGAAAGGACTTATGGCAGACAGTCCCCAAGGTCGAGGGGGCGGTTTCTACTCCAAACAAACGCACTACTATTCCTATAGAAGATAGTTGTGCTTTCAAAGATCCTATGGATAAAAAATTAGAGGGTTTGCTTAAAAAGATGTTTGTTCAGCAAGGTTACCTTCTACAACCAATTTCATGCATTGTTCCTGTCACTACAGCAGCGTGTTTCTGGTTCGAAGAACTAGAAAAGTCGCTCAATAAAGAATCTTCGTATGAGGAGGTTATGGACAGAGTTCAAGCACTTAAATTGGCTAACTCTTTTATCTTAGACGCCACTTTGCAATTAGCTAGATTAGCGTTGAAAAATTCAGGTTTTGCTATTGTGGCGCGCAGAGCGCTTTGGCTAAAGTCTTGGTCAGCGGATGTGTCCTCCAAGAACAAATTGCTTAACATCCCTTTCAAGGGTAAAACGCTGTTTGGCCCTGACTTGAAAGAGATTATTTCAGACATCACTGGGGGAAAGGGCCACGCCCTTCCTCAGGATAGGTCTTTTAAGGCTAAAAATAAGCCAAATTTTCGTCCCTTTCGCAGAAACGGACCAGCCTCAAATTCTACACCCTCTAAGCAAGAGGGTAATAGTTCTCAAACCAAACCAGCCTGGAGACCGATGCAAGGCTGGAACAAGGGTAAGCAGGCCAAGAAACCTGCCACTGCTACTAAAACAGCATGAAGTGTTGGCCCCCGATCCGGGACCGGATCTGGTGGGGGGCAGACTCTCTCTCTTTGCTCAGGCTTAGGCAAGAGATGTTCAGGATCCTTGGGCGCTAGAAATAGTTTCTCAAGGTTATCTCCTGGAATTCAAGGAACTACCTCCAAGGGGGAGGTTCCACAGGTCTCAATTGTCTTCAAACCAAATAAAAAGACAGGCATTCTTACATTGTGTAGAAGACCTGTTAAGAATGGGAGTGATTCATCCTGTTCCATTAGGAGAACAAGGGATGGGGTTTTACTCCAATCTGTTCATAGTTCCCAAAAAAAGAAGGAACATTCAGACCAATTTTAGATCTCAAGATTCTAAACAAATTTCTCAGGGTTCCATCGTTCAAAATGGAAACCATTCGAACAATTCTTCCTACCATCCAGGAAGGTCAATTCATGACCACGGTGGATTTAAAGGATGCGTATCTACATATTCCTATCCACAAGGAACATCATCGGTTCCTAAGGTTCGCCTTTCTGGACAAGCATTACCAGTTTGTGGCACTTCCATTCGGATTAGCCACTGCTCCAAGGATTTTCACAAAGGTACTAGGGTCCCTTCTAGCGGTGCTAAGACCAAGGGGCATTGCAGTAGTACCTTACTTGGACGACATACTGATTCAAGCGTCGTCTCTGTCAAAAGCAAAGGCTCATACGGACATTGTCCTAGCCTTTCTCAGATCTCACGGGTGGAAAGTGAACATAGAAAAAAGTTCTCTGTCACCGTCAACAAGAGTTCCCTTCTTGGGAACAATAATAGACTCCTTAGAACTGAAGATTTTTCTGACAGAGGCCAGAAAATCAAAACTTCTAAGCTCTTGTCAAGTACTTCATTCTGTTCTTCTTCCTTCCATAGCGCAGTGCATGGAAGTAATAGGTTTGATGGTTGCGGCAATGGACATAGTTCCTTTTGCACGAATTCATCTAAGACCATTACAACTGTGCATGCTCAGACAGTGGAATGGGGATTATACAGACTTGTCTCCGACGATCCAAGTAGATCAAAGAACCAGAGATTCACTCCGTTGGTGGCTGAACCTGGACAACCTGTCACAGGGAATGAGCTTCCGCAGACCAGAGTGGGTCATTGTCACGACCGACGCCAGTCTGGTGGGCTGGGGCGTGGTCTGGGAACCCCTGAAAGCTCAGGGTCTATGGTCTCGGGAAGAATCTCTTCTCCCGATAAACATTCTGGAACTGCGAGCGATATTCAATGCTCTCAAAGCTTGGCCTCAACTAGCAAAGGCCAAATTCATAAGGTTTCAATCAGACAACATGACGACTGTTGCATATATCAACCATCAGGGGGGAACAAGGAGTTCCCTGGCGATGGAGGAAGTGACCAAAATAATTCAATGGGCGGAGAATCACTCCTGCCACTTGTCTGCAATCCACATCCCAGGAGTGGAAAATTGGGAAGCGGATTTTCTGAGTCGTCAGACTTTCCATCCGGGGGAGTGGGAACTCCATCCGGAAATCTTTGCCCAAATAACTCAATTATGGGGCATTCCAGACATGGACCTGATGGCGTCTCGTCAGAACTTCAAGGTTCCTTGCTACGGGTCCAGATCCAGGGATCCCAAGGCGACTCTAGTAGATGCACTGATAGCGCCTTGGACCTTCAACCTAGCTTATGTATTCCCACCGTTTCCTCTCATTCCCAGGCTGGTAGCCAGGATCAATCAGGAGAGGGCTTCGGTGATCTTGATAGCTCCTGCGTGGCCACGCAGAACTTGGTGTGCAGACCTGGTGAATATGTCATCGGCTCCACCATGGAAGCTACCTTTGAGACAGGACCTTCTTGTTCAAGGTCCATTCGAACATCCGAATCTGGCTTCACTCCAACTGACTGCTTGGAGATTGAACGCTTGATTTTATCAAAGCGTGGGTTTTCAGATTCTGTCATTGATACTCCTGTCCAGGCTAGAAAGCCTGTAACTAGGAAAATTTACCATAAAATATGGAAAAAATATATCTGTTGGTGTGAATATAAAGGATTCCCATGGAACAAGATAAAAATTCCTAAGATTCTATCCTTTCTACAAGAGGGTTTGGAGAAAGGATTATCTGCAAGTTCTTTGAAGGGACAGATTTCTGCTTTATCTGTTTTACTTCACAAAAAACTGGCGGCTGTGCCAGATGTTCAAGCTTTTGTTCAGGCTCTGGTTAGAATCAAGCCTGTTTACAAACCTTTGACTCCTCCTTGGAGTCTCAATTTAGTTCTTTCAGTTCTTCAAGGGGTTCCGTTTGAACCCTTACATTCCGTAGATATTAAGTTACTATCTTGGAAAGTTTTGTTTTTGGTTGCAATTTCTTCTGCTAGAAGAGTTTCAGAGTTATCTGCTCTGCAGTGTTCTCCTCCTTATCTGGTGTTCCATGCAGATAAGGTGGTTTTGCGTACTAAACCTGGTTTTCTTCCGAAAGTTGTTTCTAACAAAAACATTAACCAGGAGATAGTTGTGCCTTCTTTGTGTCCGAATCCAGTTTCAAAGAAGGAACGTTTGTTACACAATTTGGATGTAGTTCGTGCTCTAAAATTCTATTTAGAGGCTACAAAGGATTTCAGACAAACATCTTCTTTGTTTGTTGTTTATTCTGGTAAAAGGAGAGGTCAAAAAGCAACTTCTACCTCTCTCTCTTTTTGGCTTAAAAGCATCATCCGATTGGCTTATGAGACTGCCGGACGGCAGCCTCCTGAAAGAATCACAGCTCACTCCACTAGGGCTGTGGCTTCCACATGGGCCTTCAAGAACGAGGCTTCTGTTGATCAGATATGTAAGGCAGCGACTTGGTCTTCACTGCACACTTTTACCAAATTTTACAAATTTGATACTTTTGCTTCTTCTGAGGCTATTTTTGGGAGAAAGGTTTTGCAAGCCGTGGTGCCTTCCATCTAGGTGACCTGATTTGCTCCCTCCCATCATCCGTGTCCTAAAGCTTTGGTATTGGTTCCCACAAGTAAGGATGACGCCGTGGACCGGACACACCTATGTTGGAGAAAACAGAATTTATGCTTACCTGATAAATTACTTTCTCCAACGGTGTGTCCGGTCCACGGCCCGCCCTGGTTTTTTTAATCAGGTCTGATGAATTATTTTCTCTAACTACAGTCACCACGGTATCATATGATTTCTCCTATGCATATTCCTCCTTTACGTCGGTCGAATGACTGGGGTAGGCGGAGCCTAGGAGGGATCATGTGACCAGCTTTGCTGGGCTCTTTGCCATTTCCTGTTGGGGAAGAGAATATCCCACAAGTAAGGATGACGCCGTGGACCGGACACACCGTTGGAGAAAGTAATTTATCAGGTAAGCATAAATTCTGTTATTAATGAGTTTTTTGGGTTCATTGAGAACATGGTTGTTGTTCAATAATAAAATTAATCCTCAAAAATACAACTTGCCTAATAATTCTGCACTCCCTGTACAGACATAAGTAGAAGTATACAAATGATAATAATAATACTGCCTATATCCAAATTAATAAATAACCTATGCAAAGAAAAAAACAACATTTACAAAGGTAAGAAGGCAAAAGTAGGCAATATGTATTAATCTGAAGTTACTCACGTCTATATCTATATCCATATACAGTATGTCTATATCTATATTCATACTCTTATGTAAATCTCATACATCATGTCACCTTGGTACAATTAATTGTACATAGCACATAACAATAGCAAAAATAATGCTATCTTGGACGAAATTCACCTGCACATATAAATACAAATACACACATAGTTGCAACAATGGCATCTACTTATCAAGCCGTCGACTTTCTTGCATTCAACGGCACCAATACGCTACCCTAAGATCGCGGCCCGTGATTGAATACGTTCCCGCGGCTGAATACGCTCTCCAAAGTTACCAAAAAAGCTGTCCAAAAGCCGCGCACCAAGTACGAGGTGCGATAAGCAGCGGACTGTTGTTAATTAACAGTCATCGATCTCGCTGCTCTTCGGCTTTTTTTTTATTGGATCAGCCAATAGGATTGAACTTCAATCCTATTGGCTGATTGCATCAAGCAATATAATTTTTCCTACCTTAATTCCGATTGGCTGATTTCAGCCAATCGGAATTGAAGGGACACCATCTTGGATGACGTCATTTAAAGGAACCTTCATCCACGCCGGATGGATGAAGATAGAAGATGCCGCCTGGATGAAGACTTCTGCCCGTCTGGAGGACCACTTCGCCCCGCCTTGGATGACGACTTCTGCCCGGCTGGAGGACCACTTCACCCGGCTTCATTGAGGACTTCGGCCCGGTTGGGTGAAGACGTCTCAAGGTAGGGTGATCTTCAAGGGGTTAGTGTTAGGTTTTTTTAAGGGGGGATTGGGTAGGTTTTAGAGTAGGGTTGGGGTTGTGGGTGGTGGGTTTTAATGTTGGGGGGGTACTGTATTTTTTTTTCAGGTAAAAGAGCTGATTACTTCTGGTCAATGCCCCACAAAAAGCCCTTTTAAGGGCTATTTGTAATTTAGTGTAGGGTAGGGCTTTTTTTTATTTTGTTAGGGGAATTAGATTAGGTGTAATTAGTTTAAAAATCTTGTAATTATTTTCTGTAATTTAGTGGGGGTTTTTGTACTTTAGATAATTTTTTATTTAATTTTATTTAATTGTAGTTAATTGTAGTTAATGTAGGTAATTAATTTAATTGTAGTGTAGTGTTAGGTGTAATTGTAACTTAGGTTAGGTTTTATTTTACAGGTACTTTTGTATTTATTTTAACTTGGTAGTTATTAAATAGTTAATAACTATTTAATAACTATTGTAGCTAGTTAAAATAAATACAAAGTTGCCTGTAAAATAAAAATAAATCCTAAGCTAGCTACAATGTAACTATTAGTTATATTGTAGCTCTTGTGAGCTGCTGGTGCAATGCTGAATACGGTGAGAGTATTGCTTGCCGTATTCAGCGAGGTCTGGTGGACCTGATCCACACTGTCGGATCAGGTCCGCCAGACTTTATTAAACACTCACACAATTACACATACACAAAGACACACAAATATAATAATTACACATAAGGAGAGACATTTATAATAAGACATTAAACATACCAAAAAATACTAAATATTGCTTGTTAGTTCATTAAATAGATGAGTATATCACATCTCTAATTTTTACTATTTTACTGCAATCTAGCTTTTTTCACCCCTACACACATCAATACACAAAGGTAAAAAATGTCCCTTACTGAATAACAGTCCGGCCACTCTTGAACCAATTACACCTAGATATAACACATGCAGATACACTATGGGGAAGATTTGGGCCCATATACTAAAGTGACACTTAACAGCAATATCTAAGGGAACAAATAATTAAATAGAACATACAACAATAGAACAGCACAGTGGCGTCACTAGGGTTGGTGTCACCCGGTGCGGTAAGTTATGGTGTCACCCCCCCCCCCCCAGAAAGCAGACACACACAAAAACACAGGCACACACACATACAAACACTCAGACACACTTAAAAACATACTCAGATGCACACACAAACACTCGGAAACACACTCAAAAACACACACACAAAAACACTGAGACACACACGCAAAAACACTGAGACACACACACACACACACACAAAAACTCAGACACACACATACAAAATATGTAAACTGCACTGCATTAATTATAAAGCTTATGCCTAGATCTGCTCCCTGGCTCAGCAGAGCATCAAATAAAAGATAAACAGAGCACTCTAAAATAAATCACTGAAGAAAAGGTTTAGGCGCGCAAACTATGAAAATTCTGCTCTCTGACTCTGTTCCAAGTCTGTCAGTGCACAGCCCCGGGTCGCGTGCCTACCGATTCTTATGGCCAATCACCTCTGCACTCTGCCCACCCCCAGACCCCCACCCGCCCTCCTACCTGTTCAGTGTGCACTTAGTGTGCCGTAACCGTAAAGGTCTGGTGGGCATCATACGTGGCTCCTTCACTTTAGAGACAGTGTCAAACAGTCATGCAGTCAGGTGCCAGGCATCCCCTCATGATTTCCCAGTTCCCGTTTAGAGAGACAGCACAGCAGTGAGTGACTCCACTGCTCCACATGTCACTGAGCAGTGAGCACAGACAGGCAGGCAGGTTTAGGCTAGCAGCGCAACTTTGCAAGCCCCACAGCATGCCCACAACATTCATAGAGAAATTGGGCAGGGGAGAAGCAAAGTACAAACAAGCAAAAGCAGCCGGGAAAACTATTTGTTGAAATTGCAGCACTGGCTCAAGGGGCAAAACAATTGTGTGTCTACAACTTCCCCAGTCCCACTAATGTTCACAAATGCCATCCCCTCTAATAAATTTTTTTTTATGCATCTCAACATTGTATTTCTTTGAATTTCAATAAAATTAAAAAATAAAAAATAAAAATTTTTTTTTTGGTGTCACCCCCTGGAGGGTGTCACCCAGGTGCGGCCCGCACCCCCCTGCACCCCCCGCACCCCCCTAGTGATGCCACTGGAACAGCAAAATTATAAAGTCTGGATTTAGGTGATTACATACAGTTCAAAGTTACACAGGACAGAATAGTAGTTGCCATATTGAGGAACTATAAATATGAGAATGACTCATTCAAAATAACAGAGCTTATCACATATTATACACAAACTATTAGATATGACAGATAGCTATTACTAGTATAAATATTTGCGTCCTCTACTAATATAATAATGCTTCTCCCAGTAGTGGTGAGGAGGGGGAATGAACCTCAGGGGGCCTTACAAGCCTAGAATATGGTTATGGCATAAGTAAAGAACCAGAACCAGTTAGCCACTAACAATTAAATATAGCCGACAAAAGCCCAGAATACGAGTGGAGTGCTAATTATGGCTCCTGATCGCATGCTAACTGCCCGCGACTTTGGCTTTTTGCGCATGTCGGATACAGCGCATATTACAAGTTGAACGTTTTCGCTCGACCCGTAATAGCCTAAAAAGTCAAATTGCTCATACTATTATCATAAAAATGAAGCATTGAGTCTAGAGATTCAGAATGTTTTTGTGTTTAAATATTTTTTATTAAGTACATTGGGTTTGCATCATAGCAGATATGTCTCAAAACAGCAGAAAAATATCTCGCAAATACAGTTGACATTATTATAGTACGGACCTAACTTTTTTTTTTTTTTTAAACTTTTACTTGTGTACATAAATTACAAAAATACAAACAATAGAACAGTATAGCAATGATTACAAATACCTGTGGGTAAGGAGGACCGGGTGGGATTAGGGGAAAGGGAAGGGTAGGAGGGTTAAGGTAAAGGGTTAAGGAAAGTATCCCATTATAGTTAGCTTACTGGGGAGCATAGTACATAGCTTTCAACTCAGTGAGGTATTGGTAAGCTCAGATAGATTTTATAATGGACATAGATATAGCTCTATAACACATAAACAATGATATTGTTAGTGTAAGGTTCTCAAACATCACCGTTTGTACCCTGTTCCCAAAGAAATAAAATATTAGTTATCATGTCCTGTTTACCCAGGAAACAAAAATGCATCTTTTCTAGGGAAATGGTATGGGTTATTTCTCTCCATTGTGCTATTGTAGGTGTTACTTGCGTCTTCCACAATCTGGGAATTAATCTCTTAGCACAGGTCAGCATAATAAGAAGTAGTTTCTTACGATAAACACAAGGTATCTTAGGGATGTGGTTAAGAAGAATAAATTGTGGAGCAAGGGTAATGTCTGTGCTCAGGGTGTTGTTTATATGTTGCTCCACTTGTTGCCAATATTCAGCTAGACTCGGGCAGGACCACCATATATGGGTCATTGTACCCTCTTCACCGCATCTTCTCCAACAATTGGAGGAAGCTGTGGGGTATATGACTCGTAATCGCTGTGGTGTTAGATACCACCTGGCTATAATTTTATAATTCAGCTCAGACATTGTCAGGGAGACGGAGGAAGAGTGAGTAAGCCGAAAACATTGTTTCCAGTCATCCTCCTCTAATCATCAACTCCTCGGTCCACCTTGCTAAATATGTAGGGCGATTCTCGGGGAAACAACTTCTAAGGATTTTATAGATCATGGAGAGATGTGCTTTGGTGATATTGGAGTTAACACAGAGCTGCTCGAAAGGGGTTAGAGGTCTCAACATTTCTGCTTTATGTGGGCTACTGCTGATGGTGTGTCTAATTTATAGGTATGCAAACCAACTATGAAATGGGGACCCTAGCTCATCTTTAAGTGAGGTTCTGTCTTTCATCCCAGAGGGGCCAGCAATTAGATATATTGGAAGGTTCTGCAGAAGCTTATTGGTGTTAGTATGAGTAAAGAGGCTGTGTTTCAAAAATAAGTGATTGCGAAGTAAGGGAGCCAGGGGGGATATTGTTGTTGACACTCCTTTCGTATGTGAGATAACATAGTCCCATGTCTCAAGAGTAGTTTTAATGAGGTCGTTGTGTTGCACCATATGGGGTCTTGAGTCTTTAGGGAGCCAGGGTAAATCCCTCATATGTTTAACTTGGGCTAGGTGGCTCTCTGTCTGTATCCATAAAGTCGAGGGGGGTGAGTGATTCCAAGCAACTATTCTAGTTAGATGTGCTGCTCTATAATAATTAGTTATATTGGGGATGTTAAGACCTCCATCCTCCCTACTAAGGTATAGAGTACGTTGAGCGATTCTGGGGCGTTTATATGACCAAATAAAGGAGTTTATTAGCTTTTGTTGCGTCTTGAGGTAGGAGTTGGGCAGGGCCATCGGAAGTGTCTGAAAGAGATATAAGTATTTAGGTATTATCATCATTTTCACCGTATTGATCCTACCAAGCCACGATAGGTGCCCCTGCCTATGCCAAGACTCCAATAGGTTCTTAAAATTTAGTTGAAGAGCAACATAGTTATCTGACATTAATTTGTGGGTGTCTTTTGGGATTGTCAAACCTAGGTATTTAAGTTTGTCTGTGATAGAAAATTTCATGTGTTGTGTTATAAATCGCGTTTCTTGCGGTGTTAATTGGGATCAGCCCCGACTTCTCCATATTAATGGAGAAGTTAGAGACCTGTTTATAGTTCTCCAATGTTTCACCTAAGATAGGTAAGGTGGTTATTGGTGATTGTAAGGTTAGGATCACGTCATCTGCGAACAAAAGGCATTTCTGGGTGATGGGACCAAATTCTAAGCCTTGAATGTGAGGGTTATTTCTAATTTTTATCGCCAATATTTCTACTGTAAGGGGAAATAGCAAGGGTGAGAGCGGGCATCCTTGCCGGGTCCCGTTAGAAATAGAGAAGGCTTGAGAGACAGTGTTATTTATTTTAACTCTTGCACTAGGGTTGTGATAGAGGGCTTGTATTCTGGTGATAAATGTGTCAGAGAAGCCGAATTTTGACAGGGTGTTCCACATGAATTGCCAGTCCACCCTGTCAAATGCTTTCTCCGCGTCTGTGGAAAGCAAGATTAGGGGTGTGTGACTATCATGAGCATATTTTAGGGAGTGCAGTAATCGTGCAGTGTTATCTTTTGCCTCACGGCCCCTGATAAACCCTACCTGATCCAAATGAATTATTTTAGGTAGGACTGTGTTCATCCAATTTGCAAGAATTTTGGCGTATATTTTCATGTCTATGTTTATAAGTGATATTGGCCTATAGTTACCTACCAGGTCTTTTGCTTTGTCTGGTTTTGGGACAACCATGATCAAAGCCTCTAGCAGAGAGCTATGGAGAGTATTGCCTTGGTCGACATCTGTGTACAATACGTGGAGATGTGGGCTTATCTGTTCTTGTAAGAGTTGATAAAATTTTGCTGTAAGCCCATCAGGGCCCGGCAATTTGCCATTGGGTAATGACTTTATCACCACAGCAATGTCTCGCAATGTTATGGGAGAGTCCAAGAGATGCTTATCCTCTTCTGTAAGAGAAGGGGTATCTACATTCGCAAGATATGTTCCTAACTTTCCCATCTTTCAGAATGTTTTTGACATAACAGAAGGGAAAATATAACAAAAAATATTTTACTTTACAGAGTAACTTGTTTTTTTACAAACATACCTAAGCTTCTGCTCAGAAAACCTTAGCTGTGTGCCTCAGGGAGCCACTTCCTGCCAAGTCTTCATACGCAGCTTCAGGAGCCCCTTCCTCCACAGGAGACATGTGCTGCACTGGAAGTCACTCCCTCTCTCTCTGCTCCATGCCCTTGTAGTCTAGGAAGAGCTCAGCCACATTGGACTAAATCTCTGGTGCATCTGAAAGTGCCGGTCAAAGAGGGGCCCCATGGACCCCAAAACGAGGTGCCAGTACCGCACTGGGGCCCAGGCCCCTGACTGGAGTACCCCTGTCACCTCCTAATGGCGGCCATGTATATAGACATATATATATATATATATATATATATATATACACTTTTGAGCCCTTCCCAGTCAAATATCTTTAAACATGTAATATATGTTTATTCATTTTTAATGTTTTAATGTGTTTTGAACAGAAATACTTGAAATTCCTATGTTCCTCACATTGAAAAAAAAACTTTTTTATTTTAATTAATATATATATATATATATATATATATGTGAACTCTCACATCATGTATCACAACTGCCAGGGTGCTCTGTAAATCTCACATAACCAGTCCCATACTAAGCACTCACTGGTCTTGAATCAGCAGCATAAATCCTTATTTTATTTCTGTTAAAAATAAAATAAGCATTTTCTTCTATGTGAAGAACAGAGAAATGTAAAGTATTCCTAATGCACCTTCAGGTTTATCCCAGTTGATCTAGCGTAGTGTCGGGTTAGCTTGCAAGTGATAACTAATACTTGTTTTTTAGCGCACCCCATTGAAGTCTATGGGGAGAAGAAGTTAGCACTTTGCAATATCCAAAATTCTGAAGTTAGCATGCCTGAATCTTCTGCTTGCGTGCTAACTTTTTATTTCAACTTTAAATATGCAGACAAATCCAGTCTGCGCTAATGTTTTACTTTTAAACGCAGTTAGAGCACCACTTGTAATCTGGCCCCTTAATCTGTCACAAAAATCAGTGGCCTAGATTTGGAGATTTGCGTTAGAAGGGGTGCGTTAGCTACGCGTGCTTTTTTTTGGCCGCACCTTTTAAATACCGCTGGTATTTAGAGTTCACAGAATGGCTGGGTTTTCAGTGCGTTAGGCTCCAAAAAGGGAGTGTAGAGCATAATTTACCGCCACTGCAACTCTCAATACCAGCGGTGCTTACGGACGCGGCCAGCTTAAAAAACGTGCTCGTGCACGATTCCCCCATAGGAAACAATGGGACAGTTTGAGCTGAAAAAAAACCTAACACCTGCAAAAAAGCAGCGTTCAGCTCCTAACGCAGCCCCATTGTTTCCTATGGGGAAACACTTCCTACGTCTGCACCTAACACCCTAACATGTACCCCGAGTTTAAACACCCCTAACCTTACACTTATTAACCCCTAATCTGCCGCCCCCGCTATTGCTGACCCCTGCATATTATTATTAACCCCTAATCTGCCGCTCCGTACACTGCCGCAACCTACATTATACCTATGTACCCCTAATCTGCTGCCCATAACACCGCCGACCCCTATATTATGTTTATTAACCCCTAATCTGCCCCCACAACGTCGCCTCCACCTACCTACAATTATTAACCCCTAATCTGCCGACCGGACCTCACCGCTACTATAATAAATGTATTAACCCCTAATCCGCCTCACTAACCCTACAATAAATAGTATTAACCCCTAATCTGCCCTCCCTAACATCGCTGACACCTAACTTCAAGTATTAACCCCTAATCTGCCGACCGGACCTCACCGCTACTCTAATAAATTTTTTAACCCCTAAAGCTACGTCTAACCCTAACCCCCCCCTAAATTTAATATAATTTAAATCTAACGAAATAAATTAACTCTTATTAAATAAAGTATTCCTATTTAAAGCTAAATACCTGTAAAATAAACCCTAATATATCTACAATATAAATTATAATTATATTGTAGCTATTTTAGGATTTATATTTATTTTACAGGCAACTTTGTATTTATTTTAACCAGGTACAATAGCTATTAAATAGTTAAGAACTATTTAATAGCTACCTAGTTAAAATAATTACAAAATTACCTGTAAAATAAATCCTAACCTAAGTTACAATTAAACCTAACACTACACTAGCAATAAATTAATTAAATAAAATTCCTACAATTATCTACAATTAAACCTAACACTACACTATCAATAAATAAATTAAATAAAATACCTACAAATAAATACAATATTAAATAATATTAAATAATTAAATTAATATTAAATAAACTAACTAAAGTACAAAAAATAAAAAAAGCTGTTACAAAAAATAAAAAAATTAATTACAAATTTAATAAAAATATTACAACAATTTTAAGCTAATTATACCTACTCTAAGCCCCCTAATAAAATAACAAAGCCCCCCAAAATAAAAAAATGCCCTACCCTATTCTAAAATTAAAATAGAAAAGCTCTTTTACCTTACCAGCCCTTAAAAGGGCCTTTTGCGGGGCATACCCCAAAGAATTCAGCTCTTTTGCCTGTAAAAAAAAACATACAATACCCCCCCAACATTACAACCCACCACCCACATACCCCTAATCTAACCCAAACCCCCCTTAAATAAACCTAACACTAAGCCCCTGAAGATCTTCCTACCTTGTCTTCACCATGCCAGGTATCACCGATCGCTCCAGGCTCCGAAGTCTTCATCCAAGCCCAAGCGGGGGCTGGAGATCCATCATCCGGCAGAAGTCTTCTATCACGCGGCGGCTGAAGAGGTCCAGAAGAGGCTCCAAAGTCTTCATCCTATCCGGGCAGAAGAGTAGATCCGGACCGGCAGCCATCCTCTTCCAATCAGTGACCAGCGGCTCCATCCTCTTCTTGCGACGTCCTAAATCCGAATGAAGGTTCCTTTAAATGACATCATCCAAGATGGCGTCCCTCGAATTTTCGATTGGCTGATAGGATTCTATCAGCCAATCGGAATTAAGGTAGGACAATTCTGATTGGCTGATGGAATCATCCAATCAGATTCAAGTTCAATCCGATTGGCTGATCCGATCAGCCAATCAGATTGAGCTTGCATTCTATTGGCTGTTCCGATCAGCCAATAGAATGCAAGCTCAATCTGATTGGCTGATCGGATCAGCCAATTGGATTGAACTTGATTCTGATTGGCTGATTCCATCAGCTAATCAGAATTTTCCTACCTTAATTCCGATTGGCTGATAGAATCCTATCAGCCAATCAGAATTCGAGGGACGCCATCTTGGATGACGTCATTTGAAGGAACCTTCATTCGGACTTAGGACGTCGCAAGAAGAGGATGCATCCGCGCCGGAGGTCTTCAAGATGGAGCCGGTCGTCATCAGATGGAAGAACATAGAAGATGCGGCTTGGATGAAGATGTTTGCCGGTCCGGATCGACTCTTCTGCCCGGATAGGATGAAGACTTCTGCCCGAAGATGGAATTCTTTAGCCGCAGCTTGGATCCAGACTTCAGCCGGAGGATGGACGTCACTCTTCAGCCCCCGCTTGGGCTTGGATGAAGATTTCGGAGGCTCTTCTGGACCGATCGGGACCCGGTGTGGTGAAGACAAGGTAGGGAGATCTTCAGGGGCTTAGTGTTAGGTTAATTTAAGGGGGTTTTGGGTTAGATTAGGGGTATGTGGGTGGTGGATTGTAATGTTGGGGGGGGTATTGTATGTTTTTTTTTACAGGCAAAAGAGCTGAATTCTTTGGGGCATGCCCCGCAAAGGGCCCTTTTAAGGGCTGGTAAGGTAAAAGAGCTTTTCTATTTTAATTTTAGAATAGGGTAGGGCATTTTTTTATTTTGGGGGGCTTTGTTATTTTATTAGGGGGCTTAGAGTAGGTGTAATTAGTTTAAAATTGTTGTAATATTTTTCTAATGTTTGTAAATATTTTTTTATTTTTTGTAACTTAGTTCTTTTTTATTTTTTGTACTACTTAGTTTATTTAATTGTATTTATTTGTAGGTATTGTATTTAATTAATGTATTGATAGTGTAGTGTTAGGTTTAATTGTAGATAATTGTAGGTATTTTATTTAAGTAATTTATTGATAGTGTAGTGTTAGGTTTAATTGTAATTTAGGTTAGGATTTATTTTCCAGGTAATTTTGTAATTATTTTAACTAGGTAGCTATTAAATAGTTATTAACTATTTAATAGCTATTGTACCTGGTTAAAATAATTACAAAGTTGCCTGCAAAATAAATATTAATCCTAAAATAGCTACAATATAATTATTCGTTATATTGTATCTATATTAGGGTTTATTTTACAGGTAAGTATTTAGCTTTAAATAGGAATAATTTATTTAATAAGAGTTAATTTATTTCATTAGATTTAAATTATATTTAACTTAGGGGGTGTTAGTATTAGGGTTAGACTTAGCTTTAGGGGTTAATACATTTATTATAGTAGCGGTGAGGTCCGGTCGGCAGATTAGGGGTTAATACTTGAAGTTAGGTGTCGGTGAGGTTAGGGAGGGCAGATTAGGGGTTAATACTATTTATTATAGGGTTAGTGAGGCGGGAGTGAGGCGGATTAGGGGTTAATAAATTTATTATAGTAGCGGCGAGGTCCGGTCAGCAGATTAGGGGTTAATAAGTGTAGGTAGGTGTCGGCGACGTTGAGGGGGGCAGATTAGGGGTTAATAAATATAATATAGGGGTCGGCAGTGTTAGGGGCAGCAGATTAGGGGTACATAAGTATAACGTAGGTGGCGGCGGTGTGCGGTCGGCAGATTAGGGGTTAAAAAAATTTAATCGAGTGGCGGCGATGTGGGGGGGCCTCGGTTTAGGGGTACATAGGTAGTTTATGGGTGTTAGTGTACTTTAGAGCACAGTAGTTAAGAGCTTTATGAACCGGCGTTAGCCCAAAAAGCTCTTAACTCCTGGCTTTTTTCTGCGGCTGGAGTTTTGTCGTTAGAGTTCTAAAGCTCACTTCAGCCACGACTCTAAATACCGGCGTTAGAAAGATCCCATTGAAAAGATAGGATACGCAATTGGCGTAGGGGGATCTGCGGTATGGAAAAGTTGCGGCTGCAAAGTGAGCGTTAGACCCTTTAATGACTGACTCCAAATACCAGCGGGCGGTAAAAACCAGCGTTAGGAGCCTCTAACGCTGGTTTTGACGGCTACCGCCAAACTCTAAATCTAGGCGACAGTTTCTCAGTTCTACTTTGAAGCATCTTTGACAAACTAGATTGTATTTCACTGCCTGGGCTGCTTGCCCCCTTACCTTTATTCAGGTGGGAATGGTAGAATCTGTCCCAATATAGACATCTGGAACTGGAGTTGAGAAACACTGATATAAAGTGTGTCACAGAAAAAGTGTCAGGTAAAGTATATAACACTGTCAAAAGGTATTAGGGAGCTAGGTACCAGATATAGGGCCACGGTGGAATATCAAAAGGAAATTATGCTATAGTAAAATGTGCCAGGTAAGTGTAAAGTTCTATGTATAATTATGCCACAATGAACTTAGTCTAAGTTGGTTTGTGATAAAGTTAGATTTTTTTTTCTAATCTATGGTTCATTGTGAGTTTTTTCCTAAATGGAAAGAGTCCACAGCTGCATTAATTAATTTTGGGAAAATAAGAACCTGGCCACCAGGAGGAGGCAAAGACACCATAGCCAAAGGTTTAAATACTCCTCCCACTTCCCTCATCCCCCAGACATTCTTTGCCTTTCGTCCCAGGAGGTTGGCAGAGAAGTGTAAGAAGTTTGTTTTGTCTCTTATGGAGGGTAGTACTCTTCGACATGGGATGGGATTTTTAAGTAATCCTATCAGTCTCTCAGTGAGGGCCTGGATGAAAGTTAGAGTCCGGAGATGCAGGGAGAGTCTTTCTGCTAAATTATCCAGACTCATATTAACAGCTCCACAGGCAATCAATCAGTGTTGTCGAACTTTGCTTCGCTGCCTGCTTTTTTCTATCAAGGCGCTGCTACTATTCTTCATACTTGAAGGGCCGTGTTCCTGTTCCATGGCGTAGATTCCGGTAAGATTATTTTATTTTACTTCATCAGAATGTACTGTAACTTATTATGTTTTCCCATAAGGAACTATCTTGCGGGACTTATTAAGTATATTTATAGGGCTTCAGTGAGGCTCCTTTGGTATTTTAGAATCGAGGGTTAATATCTCCTGAGGGGGATTATTGAACAGGGGGGTAATCATGTTTGTTATGTGATTCAATCTGCTTATGTGTAGTGTTAACTGGGCTCTTGGCTTAGTACGTTCTGGTATTCCATTTTCGCATTCCTGACCGTGTGGCGACTGACAAATTTGAGTCTGCTTGTGTCTGGTTCTAGGAGGTGGTGAGTGCCCCAGCCATTGTGGGTGTCAGGGTGCCGTTTAAGTTTTTTCTTAGTCCATATTCTTATATTCTCTATCTAGTTATGGAGGATTCTGATGCTGAGACTGTTCAAGTTTCAGATTCAGATTCTTCAACTTGTGAAGAATGCAAATTGGCCCCGTTAACACAGGTCAATCAGTTATGTTCGATTTCCCGTATTAGAGCGCCCTGTTCCTCGGGCTCGGGGAATCAGGGGTCTACTGAGCCATCCTCCTCTGGGGGTTCTGTCCTCCCTGAGGCGAGTTCCCTACCGCTCCCTTCTACTACACATGCGGGTAACCCAGATTATGTTTATCCCTCCTTACAGGGTGGCTTGTTCCTCCCGGAGGTTGCAGCTCGTTTTCGCTTTCACATATTTTTGGCGATTATGCGTCTGCAAAGTCCAGGCGTTTAATTGCGTTTGTGCTTGTGCCCGATCGTCCCGGGTCTATCGGCCTTGGGTGGGCCTATACAGTTCTCTGTGGGTGTAGCTGTCCCTGAGGGTTGTGCCTTTCGTTACAGAATAGCACGTCTTCGCGTTTTACTCAGACACATTTTTTAAATTATTAGAGGATCCTATCCTTAACGGATATGGAAATCCACAGTCTTCTACTTCGAATGGCTCACCTCATTAATCATGAGGGGATGACGTAATTTCCAAATTGTCTGATTATTGAGATCTTTCCCAGTTTTTTGTTGGAAGATCGGGGTTCCGTTTGGCTGGTCCTGCGGGTATGCCTGATTAGGAAGTTTGTTAAAGGACACGTTAGTCCTAGGTTTGTCTGTTTTACCTTTCCCTTTGAGGGAGGATTTAGCCAACTTGACAGTTATGACCCCAGCTGTGGCTGGTCCTGCTGGGATTCAGATCTTCTGTCCTGTGGCTTATTCAGACACGTGGCGCCTGTTCTGCCTGGCTGGTCTGGTGGGGCGCTGAGTGCTCACATTATTATTTGTGTGTTTTCTTGTTTTTCTTTACAAGTTAAGCTAACCACTCTAAAAGGATCCTTGGACTTGTTCCTGCTGTGGTTCTCTTCTTGAGACCTTTCGGACTTCGTCTGTTCCTCAGGTTCCTTAGAGGGACCTGGTTCCCTTTGGGAGTTGGTTCCTATGTAGGGACATGGGCAGTGTGGTCTCCTTTAGCTCTGTTTAGGGTTTTTTCCTCGGAGCTGGGGGATACTCAGCATCCTTCTTCATCTTCTCCTCTGAGTTTTTGGGGGTGATGTGGAGACTAGCCTTGTTCAAGTGACTTTGTCCTCAAGCTATCCCCTTGTTCTTGGTCGTCGTGTGGCTCTTACACCTAGGGCTCTAGTGACCTTGTTTCAGTCTTTGCTTCCTTAGCTCCTGGGAGTGTTGGACTCTGGCAAGGGGTGGTCTTGTCTTCTGGTCAGGACTTGCAAGTTTTTCTCATCCATTAAACTTTGGACATTGTATGGTATCTCCCAGGGGTCTGGTTTTATATCAGATGGGGGATTTCAGTTTCCGGGTTCTTGTTTATTTGGGGGCTCGGACTTCTCCTCGCTCTGGTTCTTCCAGTGGCTGAGGTTTTTCTCAGTGTTTCCTTTGTGGATCCCATTGCGGTTTGTACCGGACTGTTAGGATCTAGAGTTGGTCCTGGGTTCTCCAGTTCCAGGAAACTTGGACGGTGTCCTTTGGTTGGGCTATTTTTGGCGATTATGCGTCTGCAAAGTCCAAGCGCTTAATTGCGTTTGTGCTCGTGCCCGATCATCCCGGGTCTATCGGCCTTGCGTGGGCCTATACAGTTCCCTGCGGGTGTAGCTGTCCCTGAGTGTTGTGCCTTTCGTTACAGAATAGCACATCTTCGCGTTTTACTCAGACACATTTTTTAAATTATTAGAGGATCCTATCCTTAACGGATACGGGAATCCACAGTCTTCTACTTCAAATAGCTCACCTCATTAGTCATGAGGGGATGACGTAATTTCCAAATTGTCTGATTATTGAGATCTTTCCCAGTTTTTTGTTGGAAGATCGGGGTTCCGTTTGGCTGGTCCTGCGGGTATGCCTGCTTTCTTCCTGGCCGTTAACCTACGGGTTGCCTTATATTTTCTTTTATCAGGTTAGGATGTCTTTTAATTTCGATTATGTGTTTCCTTCAGGAACTTCTGGGATCGATTCTCCCTGTTTGCATCTTTGGAAGTTTGTTAAAGGACACGTTAGTCCTAGGTTTGTCTGTTTTACCTTTCCCTTTGAGGGAGGATTTAGCCAACTTGACAGTTATGACCCCAGCTGTGGCTGGTCCTGCTGGGATTCAGATCTTCTGTCCTGTGGCTTATTCAGACACGTGGCGTCTGTTCTGCCTGGCTGGTCTGGTGGGGCGCTGAGTGCTCACATTATTATTTGTGTGTTTTCTTGTTTTTCTTTACAAGTTAAGCTAAACAATCTAAAATGACCATTGGACTTGTTCCTGCTGTGGTTCTCTTCTTGAGACCTTTCGGACTTCATCTGTTCCTCAGGTTTCTTCGGGGGACCTGGTTCCCTTTGGGAGTTGGTTCCTATGTAGGGACATGGGCAGTGTGGTCTCCTTTAGCTCCGGTGGCTGAGGTTTTTCTCAGCGTTTCCTTTGTGGATCCCATTGCAGTTTGTACTGGACTGTTAGGATCTAGAGTTGGTCCTGGGTTCTCCAGTTCCAGGAAACTTGGACGGTGTCCTTTGGTTGGGCTATTTGATCTGGTTCAGTTGACCAGGTTTTTCTGGGTGCCGATGTCCCCTGGGCTTGCCTTTTCGCCTTGGTCGGTTTCCCTTGGTCGGCTTACTGTAAGAGTGTGATGGCTTCACTGTTCTGCAAGCAAATGGGTTCGCTGTGGAACCACTGCAGCTATTGCACCTTGATCTGTGTGCTAGCCAGTTAAATTCTTCAGGGGATTCCTGTTCTTTAGGTTCAGCCTATGGCTGTGTCCTGGGGGTAGGTGCTGTGTCCTTTCCAGCCCATTTGCCGGCCCCCTTTGTCTTGGGGGGGCATATATCCATCTTTCAGAAGTGTGATCCCTTTCTTAGGGCTTCTCCTGGCTTCAGGAGGTTAGGACAGACGGGTTAACCTATGTCGGAGAGAGGTTTCGCTCTCTGGGTTGTTCTGTCTATTTGGAGAGTTGCTGACTCTGCCTTAAGTCTCCGTTGGGCCTTTAGCTAGATCTCTAGGTCTACGGCCTTGTCGCCAGTCTCCATGTGGTATTTCAGGTTGGCACCCAAGCACTATTGTAATTGCTATGCCATTTTTTCAGCTGGTTGTTTGACACTGGGGTTTTTCTGGTCCCCTGGTTTCGGATCTGCCGATGCTTGGGCTGACCCTGCTGGAGGTAGGTCCTGAGATCCATTGTTCTCTTGGATCTTGGGGGGCGCATTGGTCCTCGTTGAGGTTCTGGACTCTCCTTTTATTTTGCGACCTATGTGTAGGTCTGGCGGTTTCGGTTGCCTAGAGTGTGCCTTCTGTAGTTGAGGGTTAGCACTCTACAGTTTGGTAGTTGCTTCTAGCAAGTATCTCTTCTGTTTCATCCTGAGGTTAGCTGTGTGTTCTTGACTCAGGTGTTTACCTTGGTCTGGGTCTGCTGCATGTAATTTTGCCTGAATTCCTCAGGGTTCTGAGTTCGGATGATGTTTGGTCTTCGTTTTCAGTTGTTGCTAGGCGCTGGTTGACTTGCTGCCTGGCAAGTCAAGGGTTGCTCTTTGAAACCAGCTACAGCTGTTTGCGCCTTGATCGAGTGCTAGCTAGCTGTTCCAATCCTTGCAGGATGTTGGGAGAACTTTTTCTCTGTTCTGTTACTGGTTCTAAACCTTGTGGTTTCTATTTTGGTTTGGGTGTTGCCTCCCCTTGTTGTCAGGACCCATTTAGGCCTTGCGAGCTTGGTTGATGGTCTTTATGAAGTTTGTGGTAACCTTTCAGATTCCATTTGGTTCTTCCTTGCCTTATTCCTTTGGGAGTTTTGGCAGGGGTTCCCTGCGCTAGTAAAGGGTGTGTGGTGGGGGACCGACTGTTGGACGACGGTGTCTATGGAGACTGTTGGCTCAGTTGTGTCTGATGTTGCGGTCTCTAGCTAGGCTACCGGGCTATCTGCTGGTCAGTGTCCTTGGGGCCTTTTCCCTTTTTGTTTTCTCGGCTTCGGATTAACCGAGGGTTTTTGTTGGGTAGTGTAGCCTATTGTACCCTCCCGTTTTGGCATTCAGTGTCCTCTATAGCTTGGGTATTGTTTTCCCAAAAGTAATTAATGCAGCTGTGGACTCTTTCCATTTAGGAAGAAAAACATAAATTATGCTTACCTGATAATTTTCTTTTCTTCCGATGGAAAGAGACCACAGCGCCCCACCCGTCTTTGATTTTTATTCTTCTGGCACCTTTTAACCCAGATATTTCTTCTACTGTTCCTTGTTCCTCGGCAGAATGACTGGGGGATGAGGGAAGTGGGAGGAGTATTTAAGCCTGTGGCTGGGGTGTCTTTGTTTCCTTCTGGTGGTCAGGTTCTTATTTTCCCAAAAGTAATGAATGCAGCTTTGGACTCTTTCCATCGGAAGAAAAGAATATTATCAGGTAAGCATAAATTATGTTTTTTTTTAATATTTGTTGCCTTAAAGGGACATGAAAGTCAAAATGTTTCTTTCATGATTCAGATAGAGAATACAATTTTAAACAACATTCCAATTTACTTCTTTTACCTAATTTGCTTCATGCTTTAGATATCCTTTGTTAAACAAATAGATATGCACATGGGTGAGCCAATCACAGGAGGCATTTATGTGCAGCCACCAATCAGCAGCTACTGAGCCTATCTAGATATTCTTTTCAACAAAGGATTTCAAGGGAATAAAGCAAATTAGATAATAGAAGTAAATTGGAAAGTTGTTTAAAATTGCATACTCTTTTTAAATCATGAAAGAAAAAAATTGGGTTTCATGTCCCTTTAATATTTCCAAAGATTTGCTATAATTGCATTCATTTTAAAAATCGATTCCTGAAAACAAAAAACTATATCTGAAACCAAAAGGGTTGAGAAACACTGATTTACACATGATTTAAAAAAAAAAAAATGTTATTGTCTTAAATAGATTATATTTTCAATGCATACAAAGAGAGAAGCGCTCTACCAGGAATGAACAATAGCTCAGTAGCTTGTGCTATGGCGAGTCACCATCTAGGAGCAGCTTCTTTTAGCCCTGTTGTGCTTTTCACAGAGGAAAACTTTCCTGAAGTATATCATTCTGATCCCGCTGAGTAAGGTCAGTCCAGCCCCAAAATACCAGACAATTCTCCTCTGAACAAGGAACATGACAACACCTGAAGATCGATTCTGCCTTCTTAAAGTTTATGTTAAATTTTTGTGTATGCATCAGAAATGAATGACTACTTTGTAAAAGACCTGCACACAAATAAGATACATTAAAAACATTTCAAACTACCAAAATGTGCACAGTTTTGCAGCTCAGGGATGCACCCCTTGAAAAGCTTGTTGAATGCTGTTTATCATATCAACTCTGCTAGCCAATTAGAGACTAATATAAAGGTGCTTCTGCACTTATCAAGCAATCACTGTGCCTCATATTGGAGGGTTAGGATTCTGAATTCCATTGAATGCACTCAGTGGAAAAAAAACTAGTTTTTTTTATTTAAATTACAAGAAAAGCAGGAAAAATAAATTTAAAATGTGCATTGGATTTTTTTTTTTACTTTGATTAATTAAACCTATAATGGGGAATTAAATACTGAATTGAATGTGCCTTTATGTCATTATATCCATTCTTATAACATCCTACAGATGTAATAGGCAGAGCCATCGTTCTCCTGGAATTGTTTTGTTCAGTCTCTTTTATGCACCTGTATTCTTTTTTTTACCATGATTCTCTGTCATAGTGTAGCCTAATGCGCTACAGAATGTGGTGCTGCTTAAAAAATAAATGTTAATAATAATGGAATTTTCTTATTTAACATCTTTTAAAGCACAATATTCCCAGTTTCACTTACAAGTGTGGATTCATCTGCTTTGCACTACCCCTTGTATGATCCTTTATTTGGAGTTATGCTTTTTTTTTTTTTGCTTTAACTTCTTTCATTTCCCTTTCTCTCTTCCACTAACTAAAATAAATCCTCTCATTTACATTTCCTCCCTTTTTCCTGTGACATACTCAGTGCCTATCAGTGTATGGCGTTACCTGGCACACAGCCCCCGCCCACGGCCCTGCAGCTGATTATCAAGATAACTGGCGTCACAATTTGCATGCTGAGCACACAGAGCCAACACTGCACCCACTGCCTGAAGAGGTGGGAGTGAAACGAGAACGATGTGTACGTTAGGAGAGAACTGGCCATCAGGAATGGTAGAGGAAGTTGTGTATCATACAGTGTCCTCTATGACTGCTACACAAATACTAATAATGACATATCTGGCTACAGATAACAGATTATGTATATTTACTTGTATTTAACAGGTATCTATATCTCTTTTTATCACTATATACATTGATTGGCATAGCCGTGTTAGTCCAGTGATTTAGACTGTTGCATTAACCAATTATACTTTTTTTTTTATTGGGCTAACTATACATTTAAAAAAAGACAAGCTTTCGTGAGTTTCCTCTCTTCCTTATGTCTGAAGAAATTCTAATCATTACATTGTAATTTACAGAACATGTGTAGGATTGGAAATTAGCACATTAGAAATATAATCGTAATTAGAGAAATGTGTCCTAATAAAATAACATTTAACAACAATCTTATAAAATAGACAGCAAATAAACGACAAAGGGATTATAGAACTACACCTATTACTTTAAAAAGACTACACAATATTTGTCTAATATTACCTTAGAAAAACTATCATCAATAAGCATTAAATCTGTGGTTAATTATACAAATCACTAGGGTGGCACTAGGGTTATTAATATCTAAATTGCAATTATTGCGTCTTGTACTTACCTGGTGTTTTGGGGAAGAAGTCGAAGCCTGCTCCCCCGGCCTCAGTGTCCCATGTGGAGGAATGCCAGGGCCAGGTTCCTGCTGCAGCTGCTGATTCTCTCTAGGTGTGTGGCCGCACAGTGCCTAGATTTAAAGGGGCTATGTCCTAATTACAGGACCTGGAGGTCTCAGGTGTGGGAGTTTCTATAAAACCTCACTCTGTCCATCACTCTGGGCTGAGTTATTGCCTTACCTACCTTGTTCCTGAAGTTTGGCATACTTACCTTGCAGTTAAAAAAGATATTGCCTTGCACCTGCATATGCTTACCTGGTTCCAGAGACCAAGCATACTTACCTGATAGTTACCTGTGTATGCTCGACTTGTTCCATTGACCAAGCACACTTACCTTGCCCCGCGATTGCTCACCTTGTTCATGAAGCTGCGCCTGCTGTACCTACCTGGTATCCAGTGACAGTTTTATCAACAGTACCCGCTGGGTATCTGGTGCCTGCAGAGTATCTTGTGTCTGCTATACCTGTTATAACTTTCCTCAAATTAGCTTTGTCTGCTGTACCTACCTGGTATCCTGTTACATTCTCACCAACAGTAACCGCTATGTATCTTTTGCCTGCTGAGTATCCTGTGTCTGCTATACCAATGTCCGCTTTCCTCAAACCAGCTGTGCCTGCTGTACCTACCTGCTATCTCGTGACAGTCTCACCAACAGTACCCACTGGGTATCCTGTGCTTGCTGAATATCCTATGTCTGCTATAACGGTGATAGCTTTTCTCAAACCAGCCGTACCTACTGTACCAACCTGGTATCCCGTGACAGCCTCACCCCCCACACCATTGGGTGTATTGCACAATTCAAACATCAGTGCCCTCTGGACTTTGTTACTGCAACCTATTTAAGTATTCTAAACTTTGTAAAGGACTTTAGTGCTCTGCGGTGGGCCTTTGTTCAAACTTACAGTTTCTGTGATCTTCAATTCGAACTACCAACTGTTATTTTGCTTATCATTCAGTAAAGCCTTTAAAAGACTTTTTGTTATTCATTGTATCTGTTCCGGCATTCTGAGTTCCACACACCCTAACCCCCACATATATTGTCCACCATAAGGGGGCTACCGAAATCACAAATTATTTTTTTTATTTCCTCCCTCTCATTTATCCTATTCACTGTTTTTCAGGGTTTCACATTATGCTTTCTCAGAGGGGTCCATCTGAGTAAGAGTACTATGTAATTTTGACCACTACAAAAGCATATTTTTAAATACCTTCTTTCCTTTGGTCTCACTACTAGAACTGAAGACTTTTCCATCACCTGTGTCCTACTATTTTGCTGACTATTACAATTGATATTGCACCATGGACAAGACTGGGTCGATAGCATCATTAACAGAACGCCCTTTGGGGTATGACAGATGTTGTATCAAACAAAACTTGCCTGCTTCCTTTTTCGGAACAACACCTGAGGGACACCACCAGATTCTTCATAGGGAGCTCTGAGAAGGGACCTACCATCCGACCAAAGGTAATTCCATTTTAATTTTTCTGCTGCCTGATTTAGATAGCACCGCAACCCAAGGGCGCCCATCCTCAGAGGTTTTGGGGCCCTTGTTAGCAACAGTGCTTTTGATGGTTCCATGCTCTGCTGGCAGCTCCCTCCTTTTCGCACACTCAAGGCTCGGGTGGGGTCCTCCACAAAATAATGGCAGATGTGCCGAAAGTACAAGTCGATCTTTTATCGCGAGCCTTTTTTCTGGAAATGTCAGAAGAAGTGTACTATACATTGAAAAATATATATATGGACTCACCCGCAGGAACTGAGGAGGATGATGCCACTGTGGCTGCTGCCCTGCTTCCAGCTGTACAGCTGTATATTGTGATTCTGATTGCCTATCATAAATGAGTGACAAGCTGCCCTATAGAAATGGTAGAACAATGATGGACAGCCGTCCCACTCCTTCATTTATATATCTTAAATGTTAATGCTGACATTGATCATTATTGATATTAATCCATATAGAAGAGAGAAATAACTTAATTTCAATATCATTTCCTTGAGTGCTAACGACGGCTCAGAGCCATCGCTAGCACTCAACTACCTCTTTGGTGATCTGGGGGCTCCCACCCGCTCCTACCCCGGCGATCAGGCCTGCATAGTGACAGGCATCGCCGGGGCTTCCCGTTACGTGTGGTGACGTCATGCGTAATGACGTGATGATGTCACCGCGCAACTTTATTTAAAATTGACAATACAAAGTATAGGGAAAGGGGGCATGCTGCTTAGAAACCTGTATCTCAGGGATCGGAGCAGCTACAGACCCCCAAGACCCACCATTGGAAAGGTAATCAACTAACCTTTCCAATGGTATGAGTCTTGGGGATCTGAGGGGGGGGAGTCAAAATTTTTTTTTGTTAAAAATAGTAAAAATCTGAAAAATATTAAATCCAGCTTAGCACTCAAAGGGTTAAATAGGACCAAATAAGTGAGGATTTGTCACTACATTCATATTGCTGATTTCCAACCAATAATATCACCTAGTAGATGATTGACAGGTATCTCAACCAATCAGGGCAAGGAAGATCATATATATTCTCGCCAGAAACACTGCCAAGCGCCCTTTGAAAAAGCCATGACGGCAAAACACATCACTGACGTTTGTGTTGTTGTTTGTTGTTTTTTTTTTTTTAAATAGCATAATGGGTTCTTCATACTTATAATGATATCACATTTATTTAACTGTGAAATACCACAATAGAAAAAAGGGGACAGATAGTATACCCCATTCACAACCCTGTGAATCACAGTATAGGGAACTCATTATAGATCAAGTACCTATAGTGCTTCCGTGCACAACATTACTTATAAACCATTATACCAGGACTTGATCACCCCAATCATATTTCCTTTCTCTCCCTCCCCAATTACACAAATGAACCCATTCTTGTGTTTTTAATTTTCTTTGTTCTTTTTTATAGAGAATATTTAATAAAAAAAGTTTTAATCCAAACATGTTCCTATCATAATATAACGTTGCGAGTGCAATGAATTTGATATATAATAATATATAATATATGTTAATGAACTATTATACAAACCTCAGTAAAAAAGGAAGAAGTTTCTAACAAATATAGTAGTGCCCCCTGTATAGTACTGTATATGGCTGCCATTCCCTGGACAGCCAATGCAGATCCTCCCCTGCTGCTTCCTTGGTCTGTACGGCTCCAGTGATGTCTTCCAGAGCTGGTGCTTCTCCCACCTGTAAAGGATAATATGAGAGAGAATTTGAGAGGGAAGTACCACAGGCATGGTTGAGGTGCATAGGGCCAATAGCACACTCATACACGCTTGCATCCCCATTCACACCAGACCTCTCTGTCCCCCCATGCATATCAATGTTTGGGCCCGCGTTAGTAGCTGACCTGAAAAACACATTTTTTTTCTTGAAATAGGCTTCCTATTGGAAGTACTAAATTCATATACACATTCATCCAATGCTAGCCTACCACCCTCTATAAGGCCTTTAATTACCCGAGCCCCTTGCACATCAAAGTCATCCACACCCTGCACTCTAACTTGTTCCATCTCCTGTGGAAATGTTTGTCCCTGTTTGGGCCACACTGCACAGATACACCAAAATTGCCCCAATGTGAACCACCTTCAGCTGCTTTAAATAAGGGTTGCTGTCGCAAACACAATACTTGTGCCCATGCTGTCCCCATTGCCCCTTAGCAGCACACCACCACACCTGTGTCACTTCCCTCTTACCTGTAGGCCTGGGTGAGGGCATGCCATCCTCTTGCTGCTTCTGTGATTTGGGATCCTTGTGTGCCCCCTGATGACATCAGTGGAAGTTGCATCATTATCACAACGGAATTCGCCACACCCAGCCCAGGTCCAGCAGAAGCTGCATCCACACAAAGACCCTTGTCACTACAGATACTTCTGGAGCACCCGCATTCCGCACCGCCGCTACCAGATCCCCCACCAAAGCACCCTGGCCCCTGACAGAACCCTTTGAGCTCTCCAGAGCCTACACAACACTAGGTGATAAATCCCCATGTTCTGTTCTAGCGGGTTGGGCCCTTGGCCTAGGGGAAATACTAAGGCCTATACCAGGCCCAGCTAGGCCCAAATCCTCCTCCATCTCCTCATCCAACTAAACTATCTCATCCTCCCCCACTAATTTGTCTAGCCAAGGCGACCCTGGGGGGGGGGGAAGGGGGTGAACAGCACAAATCTAACCCAATAAACCCCTTAGGCCCGGGATGGAAGATTACCTCTTATCTCTGGGAGATGGAGTAATAAAGTAAAAAAGTTCACTGTTACCAGGTCTTCTTTCCCTTGCAGGTCTGCTCCATTCCTGGAATGCTAAATCCTGTCTGAAACATTGAAGAGAGACAATGTTCCTGCAAGATCGGTCCATGCTTCAGGTTCAATTGCAGTCAAGCAGCAGGGAAAGAGGCTGGATCCACTGCTGCAGGGGGTAAAGCTATATGCCCATCCCCTAACCTGCCATAAAATTTCTCCCACCAATTTACTTTGGAAATTTCATGCAAAAAAAAAAGTCATGTTACACCATCTTCAAAAGATATTATGACCAAAAAAGTCCTAAAACCTCTTGGGGGGGGGGGGGGGGGTTGGGGTTGGGGTAATTGTTAGCAGAATTTTGAGTGCCTTTGGCATCACAAAACCTAAATACACCACTGATATATTTATATTTATTTCAAATTAAATCTGTGAATTACACATCTGCAAGATAATTTAGTTATTCCAAATAATCTTGGAATACTCACAAACATTTAGAAAAGGCCAGTTTTGCATTTTATCAACACCCTTTGTGTGTTGAATTTGATGTTTCATTTTGTAGTTGAAAACTGGTGGGGATTGTGATCACCAAAGTCAATGGTGACATGAAAAACAGGATTGAAAAGATTGGAATAGCTAGATCATTTTATTAATGCATATTGTTTGCATATAACATAATAGAGAAATTTTTTGTACTAATCTATGTTTTATTAAATAGATTATGTGCATACTGAAAATATGTGCCAGACATCAGCAACAAAATCTGACATTTATTAAAGTACTCTCTAAGCTCTAATCATGTGCAAGTGTTTGTCTTCCTACATTGTTTTATGGTAAAAAGCAATCTATATAATCACAGATATATAAACTTTAAACGAAAATAGAATATGCCACAAATGACACATCAGACATGTGTAGGTAACATGCTAGGGATCTGAAACTTGTAGACACACTATTTAAAGTTCAAACAAAAGTGTCCTAAATCAGAGAATGGAGAAGTTACAGTATTCCATGCTTAGCTATCCATAGCTCATATGCCAGCAGCTGCATCCCTCACCCTCCTTGTGTCACATGTTCAGTGTAGCTGTCTTAAGCTTAACACGTACCAGTCATTTGTCAGACATGGGTACTAGCTATATCAAACCTGGGGGGGGGGGTGATAGTCATTGGTGCTTGTTCCCACTCCATGGATCAAATCCCCTTACATAACACATTAAACACGGTGCATGTATACAACCAATAAGCATAATTTGGTAGGGATCTCCTTTCTCTAGATATATCTAAACTTTTGCAATATTCTTTTAACAGTACATACTCTTTAAATTACTCAGTATGCAGAATAAAAGGAAACACTGAGTTTATTATAATTTTACAGGGAGTGCAGAATTATTAGGCAAGTTGTATTTTTGAGGATTAATTTTATTATTGAACAACAATCATGTTCTCAATGAACCCAAAAAACTCATTAATATCAAAGCTGAATAGTTTTGGAAGTAGTTTTTAGTTTGTTTTTAGTTATAGCTATTTTAGGGGGATATCTGTGTGTGCAGGTGACTATTACTGTGCATAATTATTAGGCAACTTAACAAAAAACAAATATATACCCATTTAAATTATTTATTTTTACCTGTGAAACCAATATAACATCTCAACATTCACAAATATACATTTCTGACATTCAAAAACAAAACAAAAACAAATCAGTGACCAATATAGCCACCTTTCTTTGCAAGGACACTCAAAAGCCTGCCATCCATGGATTCTGTCAGTGTTTTGATCTGTTCACCATCAACATTGCGTGCAGCAGCAACTACAGCCTCCCAAACACTGTTCTATAGAGGTGTACTGTTTTCCCTCCTTGTAAATCTCACATTTGATGATGGACCACAGGTTCTCAATGGGGTTCAGATCAGGTGAACAAGGAGGCCATGTCATTAGATTTTCTTCTTTTATACCCTTTCTTGCCAGCCACGCTGTGGAGTACTTGGACGCGTGTGATGGAGCATTGTCCTGCATGAAAATCATGTTTTTCTTGAAGGATGCAGACTTCTTCCTGTACCACTGCTTGAAGAAGGTGTCTTCCAGAAACTGGCAGTAGGACTGGGAGTTGAGCTTGACTCCATCCTCAACCCCAAAAGGCCCCACAAGCTCATCTTTGATGATACCAGCCCAAACCAGTACTCCACCTCCACCTTGCTGGCGTCTGAGTCGGACTGGAGCTCTCTGCCCTTTACCAATCCAGCCACGGGCCCATCCATCTGGGCCATCAAGACTCACTCTCATTTCATCAGTCCATAAAACCTTAGAAAAATCAGTCTTGAGATATTTCTTGGCCCAGTCTTGACGTTTCAGCTTGTGTGTCTTGTTCAGTGGTGGTCGTCTTTCAGCCTTTCTTACCATGGCCATGTCTCTGAGTATTGCACACCTTGTGCTTTTGGGCACTCCAGTGATGTTGCAGCTCTGAAATATGGCCAAACTGGTGGCAAGTGGCATCTTGGCAGCTGCACGCTTGACTTTTCTCAGTTCATGGGCAGTTATTTTGCGCCTTGGTTTTTCCACACGCTTCTTGCGACCCTGTTGACTATTTTGAATGAAACGCTTGATTGTTCGATGATCACACTTCAGAAGCTTTGCAATTTTAAGAGTGCTGCATCCCTCTGCAAGATATCTCACTATTTTTTACTTTTCTGAGCCTGTCAAGTCCTTCTTTTGACCCATTTTGCCAAAGGAAAGGAAGTTGCCTAATAATTATGCACACCTGATATAGGGTGTTGATGTCATTAGACCACACCCCTTCTCATTACAGAGATGCACATCACCTAATATGCTTAATTGGTAGTAGGCTTTCGAGCCTATACAGCTTGGAGTAAGACAACATGCATAAAGAGGATGCTGTGGTCAAAATACTCATTTGCCTAATAATTCTGCACTCCCTGTATTATCACAGAAAGAAAGGGAATTCAGCACTCTTTTAAATTTAATAACCAAATGTTAATAACAACAAACGTGTTTTATAATATAGAAAAAGTTTGTTAAAGTGCATTTGCATTATTATAAGTAAAACACACATAAGCCCCTATTTAACAAAGTCTGGCGGACCTGATCCGACAGTGCGGATCAGGTCCGCCAGACCTCGCTGAATACGGAGAGCAATACGCTCTCCGTATTCAGCACTGCACCAGCAGCTCACAAGTGCTGCTGGTGCAACACCGGCCCCTGCAGATTTGCGGCCAATCAGCCGTCAGCAGGGAGGTGTCAATCAACTCGATTGTACTCGATCGGGTTGAATTCCGGCGATGTCTGTCCGCTTGCTCAGAGCAGGCGGACAGGGTTATGGAGCAGCGGTCTTTGTGCAGGCTCGCCAGAAACATGGGGCATCAAGCTCCATTTGGAGCTTGATAAATAGGCCCCATAGTGGCAGTGCAAAGTTTAAAATACGCACATACTGTAGGTAAAAACGACAAAGCTGCGGATTCTGTTTTGTATGGAATATTAATTTCCAGAACATGAAATCTTCCTAAAAAGAAACAAAAAATGCCAAAAGTTAAAAACATGTTTATTTAAATCATGGAAAGACTTTACATACATATTATAGCATTTTACAACACAATACAGTACGTATTATACAGTGTATACACATGTATAATATACCCACATCCCCCAGCTCTTAAAGGTTTATTATTACATCCCCCCCCCCTTTATTTACAATGTTAAAAGCTGACATGGCGAATATATAAGGGTTCCGTTGGAGTTTATTATTATTAGTACTAGTAGAGCGCCACCAGATTCTGCAGCGCTAAGTTTCATGGGTGTTCCATGGGGGTAACTTGTATTTTAATGGGGAAACATTGCCGTGAGTTTAATAGGACTATCCTCCATCTTAGGTGCATCTTTTCACCCATATCAGTCTCTTAACCTTTTCAGTGCCAAGTTTTTAAATTGTAAGAGAGCTGCTGAATATACAGCTAAACTTAGTTAATTTTTATATTTAGGGAACATGCATTCTATGCTTTGTAAACAAGCATTAAATATGCACCCCATCCCCACTGACGAGATCACTGGCGTTGTGGGCGGATTTTTGGTCATACAGGAATTCTTTTATTTCCTATGGAAGGCACATCGCCACTCATCGGGACAGAAAGGGTCAGCCCACTTTTTTATAAAACATCACTGGACGCACAGATTGTGAGACAAAAAAGGCCATTTCTCATGGGTCTGATGAAACTGTTGCATTGTTGTGATTGTCACCAACAGTACTGGCGTGTTCATAACTGGGAAAAAGGGGAATGCGCAATTGTGTGTTCAAAAGGAACCTATTACTATCCAATTCCATCCTCACCACTACTTAACCATCTGAATGCAGTTTGTATCTTGGAATGATAGGCATACTGAGCACGATTACTCAATGGCTATATTGTCACTTTTAATATTTGAAAAGTTTTGTTTCTTACAATATTTATATTTATTGTTTGTAAATTCACTATTTCTGACTGGGAGTGATCTTAAAACAAGATGTAGACTACAGGTGTTTATTACATGGACTTCTTCTACTGCATTTTACCAGTACTGAAACTGTAAAGCATGAACCTGCTCCCTCGCAACATGCTATCCTTCATGCATGTTAAGTTCAAACCCATTCACAACAATGCATTTAAAATGCTGGAGCCTACAGTATTAAACTCATTCTCACGAAGGCGCTATCCCATTTAGGAGTTCAATAATGTAGACACAAGTACTTTATAATTATAGGAAATGTCACACTCCAGCAGTTGCTTAATGTCTGTCTGTCTCAACTCCCTGGATGAGACCCAGGACGTAACCAGATTTGAGGAATGATTCAAGAGCTAGGTCAGAAACAGGCAGAAGGTTGGTCAACTTGCGGGCAAAAGAAGTACCAAATCGATATCCAGAAGCAGACGTAATGCCCTGACTGAGGTCAGAAGTCAAACACCAGGAATCTTCTCAAAGTTCAAGCACACCCAGGAACAAAATCCAAACAACTGGCACAAAATGGAGTAAATTGTGTCGCGATCGCTCAGCTGCTGATCGTTTCTTTCTACAGCGCGGTAGCGCTTTTATTGGTTGCCTAGCAACCCTGTTCCTGTCGGCCCTTCCGATGACGTCAGGAGGCCTTCTTATTCCGGCGTCTCCTCTCATCGGTGCCTGTTTGTTTTACTCGTGGGCTTTTGTGAGTACAAATTTATTCCTGAATCTGTGCCTGTTTATTCTGAACCCTTATCCCCTACCTACCGGATATCGTTGCTGGACACTGCTTACCCGACTACTCTATTGGTTAACCCCTACCTGCCTGATAACACGTTGCTGGACAATGCTTACCTGACTACTCTATTGGTTAACCCCTACCTGCCTGATAACATGTTGCTGGACACTGCTTACCTGACTACTCTATTGGTTAACCCCTACCTGCCTGATAACACGTTGCTGGACACTGCTTACCTGACTACTCTATTGGTTAACCCCTACCTGCCTGATAACACGTTGCTGGACATTGCTTACCTGACTACTCTATTGGTTAACCCCTACCTGCCTGATAACACGTTGCTGGACACTGCTTACCTGACTACTCTATTGGTTAACCCCTACCTGCCTGATAACACGTTGCTGGACACTGCTTACCTGACTACTCTATTGGTTAACCCCTACCTGCCTGATAACACGTTGCTGGACATTGCTTACCTGACTACTCTATTGGTTAACCCCTACCTGCCTGATAACACGTTGCTGGACACTGCTTACCGGACTACTCTATTGGTTAACCTCTACCTGCCTGATAACACGTTGCTGGACACTGCTTACCTGACTACTTTATTGGTTAACCCCTACCTGCCTGATAACACGCTGCTGGACACTGCTTACCTGACTACTCTATTGGTTAACCCCTATCTGCCTGATTACACGTTACTGGATATTGCTTGCCTGACTATTCTATTGGTTAACCATTACCTGCCTGATTACACGTTGCTGGACATTGCTTGCCTGATTACTCTATTGATTAACCCTTTCTACACGAAGTTTCTTCTCCTGACCCTGCTGTGTCATCTTCCAGTCTATTACTGTGAGTATATATTATACTACAGCTGTCGCAGGGTCAGATCCTGGTATATACTCACTGTGCTAGGGTGTTATTAACCTCATTCTAGCATTTGGGTCTAACTCTGGACTTTACCTATCCTGACACTACAAACAGGCCATATAATGGACCCTGGTGAGTTATCCAGAGCTGTAGCTCTACAGGGACAGCTTCTTGGAACCCACTCTGCACACCTGCAATCCCTGGATTCTAAATTGGATCAAATAACTGCTCTTTTGCATAATCTTTCTCCTCCTTCTCAAGTCTCGGCAACACCTGTTGTTCCTGTGGCCAGCTCTAACCCTGCATTTAATCCGCCACAACCTGCAGAACAATTTATTCCTAGAATTCCCCTACCGGATAAATATGACGGCAATCCTGAAGACTGTCGAGGATTTCTTAATCAGTGCTGCCTTCACTTCAGAAATAATCCTCAGATGTTTGGTTCCTCTTCCTCCAAGATCACCTTTTTAATTTCTCTTATGAAGGGTAAAGCCCTGGCTTGGGTTTCTCCACTGTTGGAAAAGGATGATCCTTTGCTCCAGGATATTGACACTTTTGTATCTATATTTTCTTCTGTGTTTGATAAACCTGGTAGATCAGCGGCGGCTGAAGCAGGATTTTTAGATTTAAGAAAAGGATCTCTTTCTGTAGCACAATACGCTATATAATTCCGGGCTTTAGCTGCTGAAACTATGTGGAATCATGGGGCACTGCGTGCAGCATTTCGTAAAGGTCTTTGTGATCGTTTGAAAGACGAATTGGTTTATAGGGATCTTCCCGATTCTCTAGAATCTGAGTTAAGCCAAAGTTCTTTTTCTTCCCTCAATCCCAAGCTGTTTGTTCCGGTTACTGTCCGCTTTGGCAACACCAAATTTCAGGCTCAAGCACTCATCGACTCTGGAGCTGCAGGAATGTTTATGGATTCAGAGTTTGTCAATGCTTTTCGTATTCCTTTGCTTTCCAAGAGCCAAATAATTAAAGTCACTACTGTCAGTGGACAACCTTTAGGTTCTGGTTTCATTCGATATTCTACCATTCCTCTTCTCATGTCTGTAGGAGTACTTCATTCCGAAACCATTTGCTTTGACATCATCTCTTCTCCACAGTTTCCCCTCATTTTGGGACTTCCTTGGCTTCAACTACATGATCCAGTTTTTTCCTGGTCCAAAGGAGAGCTTGTTGCTTGGGGATCTTCTTGTTTCACACAGTGTTTACGGAATTCTCCCAAAACTTCTAGTACTGTTGTGGCAGTTTTGGACGTTCCTGATTCTTTGCCTGAACAATACCATTCTTTCTGTGATGTCTTTTCCAAAAAAGATGCTGAAGTATTACCTCCTCACCGGACCTTTGATTGTCCCATTGACTTATTACCAGGAGCACCTCTACCTAAGGGTAAAACTTACCCACTTTCTCGTCAAGAGAATGTTTCACTTGAGGAATATATCAAGGATAATTTGGCCCGAGGTTTTATCCGCCCTTCTTCTTCTCCAGTAGGGGCAGGTTTCTTCTTTGTGGAAAAGAAAGATGGAGGTCTTCGTCCTTGCATTGATTATCGGGCTCTTAATCAAATTACAATCAAGAATTGTTATCCACTCCCTCTCATTCCCGAATTATTTGATCGTCTCCAGTGTGCTTCCATCTTCACCAAATTGGATCTTCGTGGGGCATATAATTTGATCAGAATTTGTAAAGGGGACAAGTGGAAAACTGCCTTCAACACTAGGGCCTAGATTTGGAGTTCGGCGGTAAAAGGGCTGTTAACGCTCCGCAGGTTTTTTTCTGGCCGCACCATAAATTTAACTCTGGTATCGAGAGTTCAAACAAATGCTGCGTTAGGCTCCAAAAAAGGAGCGTAGAGCATATTTACCGCAAATGCAACTCTCGATACCAGAGTTGCTTACGGACGCGGCCGGCATAAAAAACGTGCTCGTGCACGATTCTCCCATAGGAAACAATGGGGCAGTTTGAGCTGAAAAAAAACCTAACACCTGCAAAAAAGCAGCGTTCAGCTCCTAACGCAGCCCCATTGTTTCCTATGGGGAAACACTTCCTACGTCTGCACCTAACACTCTAACATGTACCCCGAGTCTAAACACCCCTAACCTTACACTTATTAACCCCTAATCTGCCGCCCCCCGCTATCGCTGACCCCTGCATTACACTTTTAACCCCTAATCTGCCGCTCCGTAAACCGCCGCCACCTACGTTATCCCTATGTACCCCTAATCTGCTGCCCTAACATCGCCGACCCCTATGTTATATTTATTAACCCCTAATCTGCCCCCCACAACGTCGCCGACACCTGCCTACACTTATTAACCCCTAATCTGCCGAGCGGACCTGAGCGCTACTATAATAAAGTTATTAACCCCTAATCCGCCTCACTAACCCTATCATAAATAGTATTAACCCCTAATCTGCCCTCCCTAACATCGCCGACACCTAACTTCAATTATTAACCCCTAATCTTCCGATCGGAGCTCACTGCTATTCTAATAAATGGATTAACCCCTAAAGCTAAGTCTAACCCTAACATTAACACCCCCCTAAGTTAAATATAATTTTTATCTAACGAAATAAATTAACTCTTATTAAATAACTTATTCCTATTTAAAGCTAAATACTTACCTGTAAAATAAATCCTAATATAGCTACAATATAAATTATAATTATATTATAGCTATTTTAGGATTAATATTTATTTTACAGGTAACTTTGTAATTATTTTAACCAGGTACAATAGCTATTAAATAGTTAAGAACTATTTAATAGTTACCTAGTTAAAATAATAACAAATTTACCTGTAAAATAAATCCTAACCTAAGATATAATTAAACCTAACACTACCCTATCAATAAAATAATTAAATAAACTACCTACAATTACCTACAATTAACCTAACACTACACTATCAATAAATTAATTAAACACAATTGCTACAAATAAATACAATTAAATAAACTATCTAAAGTACAAAAAATAAAAAAGAACTAAGTTACAGAAAATAATAAAATATTTACAAACATAAGAAAAATATTACAACAATTTTAAACTAATTACACCTACTCTAAGCCCCCTAATAAAATAACAAAGCCCCCCAAAATAAAAAATTCCCTACCCTATTCTAAAATACAAATATTACAAGCTCTTTTACCTTACCAGCCCTGAACAGGGCCCTTTGCGGGGCATGCCCCAAGAATTTCAGCTCTTTTGCCTGTAAAAAAAAACATACAATACCCCCCCCCCAACATTACAACCCACCACCCACATACCCCTAATCTAACCCAAACCCCCCTTAAATAAACCTAACACTACCCCCCTGATGATCTTCCTACCTTGTCTTCACCATGCCAGGTTCACCGATCCGTCCTGGCTCCAAGATCTTCATCCAACCCAAGCGGGGGCTAGACATCCACTGAAGAAGTCCAGAAGAGGGTCCAAAGTCTTCCTCCTATCCGGCAAGAAGAGGACATCCGGACCGGCAAACATCTTCTCCAAGCGGCATCTTCTATCTTCTTCCATCCGATGACGACCGGCTCCATCTTGAAGACCTCCAGCGCGGATCCATCCTCTTCTTCCGACGACTAGACGACGAATGACGGTTCCTTTAAGGGACGTCATCCAAGATGGCGTCCCTCGAATTCCGATTGGCTGATAGGATTCTATCAGCCAATCGGAATTAAGGTAGGAATTTTCTGATTGGCTGATGGAATCAGCCAATCAGAATATAGTTCAATCCGATTGGCTGATCCAATCAGCCAATCAGATTGAGCTCGCATTCTATTGGCTGTTCCGATCAGCCAATAGAATGCGAGCTCAATCTGATTGGCTGATTGGATCAGCCAATCGGATTGAACTATATTCTGATTGGCTGATTCCATCAGCCAATCAGAAAATTCCTACCTTAATTCCGATTGGCTGATAGAATCCTATCAGCCAATCGGAATTCGAGGGACGCCATCTTGGATGACGTCCCTTAAAGGAACCGTCATTCGTCGTCTAGTCGTCGGAAGAAGAGGATGGATCCGCGCTGGAGGTCTTCAAGATGGAGCCGGTCGTCATCGGATGGAAGAAGATAGAAGATGCCGCTTGGAGAAGATGTTTGCCGGTCCGGATGTCCTCTTCTTGCCGGATAGGAGGAAGACTTTGGACCCTCTTCTGGACTTCTTCAGTGGATGTCTAGCCCCCGCTTGGGTTGGATGAAGATCTTGGAGCCAGGACGGATCGGTGAACCTGGCATGGTGAAGACAAGGTAGGAAGATCATCAGGGGGGTAGTGTTAGGTTTATTTAAGGGGGGTTTGGGTTAGATTAGGGGTATGTGGGTGGTGGGTTGTAATGTTGGGGGGGGGGTATTGTATGTTTTTTTTTACAGGCAAAAGAGCTGAAATTCTTGGGGCATGCCCCGCAAAGGGCCCTGTTCAGGGCTGGTAAGGTAAAAGAGCTTGTAATATTTGTATTTTAGAATAGGGTAGGGAATTTTTTATTTTGGGGGGCTTTGTTATTTTATTAGGGGGCTTAGAGTAGGTGTAATTAGTTTAAAATTGTTGTAATATTTTTCTTATGTTTGTAAATATTTTATTATTTTCTGTAACTTAGTTCTTTTTTATTTTTTGTACTTTAGATAGTTTATTTAATTGTATTTATTTGTAGCAATTGTGTTTAATTAATTTATTGATAGTGTAGTGTTAGGTTAATTGTAGGTAATTGTAGGTAGTTTATTTAATTATTTTATTGATAGGGTAGTGTTAGGTTTAATTATATCTTAGGTTAGGATTTATTTTACAGGTAAATTTGTTATTATTTTAACTAGGTAACTATTAAATAGTTCTTAACTATTTAATAGCTATTGTACCTGGTTAAAATAATTACAAAGTTGCCTGTAAAATAAATATTAATCCTAAAATAGCTATAATATAATTATAATTTATATTGTAGCTATATTAGGATGTATTTTACAGGTAAGTATTTAGCTTTAAATAGGAATTATTTATTTAATAAGAGTTAATTTATTTCGTTAGATAAAAATTATATTTAACTTAGGGGGGTGTTAGTGTTAGGGTTAGACTTAGCTTTAGGGGTTAATACATTTATTAGAATAGCGGTGAGCTCCGGTCGGCAGATTAGGGGTTAATAATTGAAGGTAGGTGTCGGCGATGTTAGGGAGGGCAGATTAGGGGTTAATACTATTTATGATAGGGTTAGTGAGGCGGATTAGGGGTTAATAACTTTATTATAGTAGCGCTCAGGTCCGCTCGGCAGATTAGGGGTTAATAAGTGTAGGTAGGTGTCGGCGACGTTGAGGGGGGCAGATTAGGGGTTAATAAATATAACATAGGGGTCGGCGATGTTAGGGGTAGCAGATTAGGGGTACATAGGGATAACGTAGGTGGCGGCGATTTGCGGTCGGAAGATTAGGGGTTAATTATTTTAAGTAGCTTGCGGCGACGTTGTGGGGGGCAAGTTAGGGGTTAATAGATATAATACAGGGGTCGGCGGTGTTAGGGGCAGCAGATTAGGGGTACATAAGTATAACGTAGGTGGCGGTCGGCAGATTAGGGGTTAAAAATTTTAATCGAGTGGCGGCGATGTGGGGGGACCTCGGTTTAGGGGTACATAGGTAGTTTATGGGTGTTAGTGTACTTTAGGGTACAGTAGTTAAGAGCTTTATAAACCGGCGTTAGCCAGAAAGCTCTTAACTCCTGCTTTTTTCAGGCGGCTGGAATCTTGTCGTTAGAGCTCTAACGCTCACTGCAGAAACGACTCTAAATACCGGCGTTAGGAAGATCCCATTGAAAAGATAGGCTACGCAAATGGCGTAGGGGGATCTGCGGTATGGAAAAGTCGCGGCTGTAAAGTGAGCGTTAGACCCTTTAATCACTGACTCCAAATACCAGCGGGCGGCCAAAACCAGCGTTAGGAGCCTCTAACGCTGGTTTTGACGGCTACCGCCGAACTCTAAATCTAGGCCTTGGTTTGGACACTACGAATATTTAGTTATGCCTTTTGGGTTATGCAATGCCCCTGCAGTTTTCCAACATTTCGTTATTGAAATTTTCAGAGACTATCTTAATCAATTTGTTATTATCTATCTTGATGATATTCTGATTTATTCCCGGACTGTACAGGATCACATTCATCATGTTACATTAGTACTCCAGAGATTACGTGAAAATTCTCTTTTTGCCAAGCTTGAAAAGTGTTCTTTTCATCAAGAATCTATTCCTTTCATGGGTTACATTATTTCTCTGTCTGGATTCAAGATGGATTCTGACAAACTGTCGGCTATCCTAGACTGGCCTAGACCTACTTCCTTAAAATCTCTTCAAAGATTCCTGGGGTTTGCCAATTATTATCGTAAGTTCATAAAGGACTTTGCTAACATCTCGGCACCCCTTTCTGCTCTTACTAAAAAGGGTCAGGATTGCAAGCATTGGTCTGATCCAGCCTTACAGGCATTTGAATCTCTAAAGTCTGCATTTACTTCGGCTCCCATTCTTTGCCATCCTGTTTCGACTCTTCAATTCATTCTTGAAGTGGATGCTTCTCTGATTGCTGCTGGGGCAGTACTATCTCAGCGAAATCCTGTTTCTAGCAAGATTCTACCTGTGGGATTTTTCTCCAAGAAGTTCAATACCTCCGAACTGAATTATGACGTTGGAAACAAAGAACTGTTAGCTATTAAAATGGCTTTGGAAGAATGGAGACATCTGCTTGAAGGCACTGTTCTACCATTTCTTATACTCACAGACCATAAAAATCTTCTGTATCTTCATACTGCTAAACGCCTCAACTCACGTCAAGCCCGATGGGCTCTGTTCTTCTCCAGATTTAATTTTGTCCTCTCTTATATTCCTGGCTCTAAGAATACGAAAGCAGACGCCTTATCTAGACAATTTCTGGCTTCTGATTCTACGTTTCTGGATTCTGAACCCATTCTTCGCCCTCCTAAAGTTCTGGCTCAGTTATCTACGTTTCCTCTACAAGCATTACAGTCTGCTCAAGCTTCTGTTCCTTCATCTTATGACATACCTCCTGGGATCTTATTTGTACCTACTGAATACCGCCTAAAACTTCTTCGTTGGGCTCATGATAATGTTCTGTCTGGACATCCAGGAGTACGTAATACTTTGTGGAGACTCAAACAACATGTCTGGTGGCCTTCCATGGGCAAAGATGTCAAAGATTATGTTGCAGCTTGTAATTCCTGTACCTCTAATAAACAATCCTCATCATTACCTCTTGGTCTCTTACAACCACTGCCTGTTCCGTACTATCCCTGGTCTCATGTTTCCATGGACCTTATTACAGATCTTCCTAATTCTGCCGGAAACAAGACCATATGGGTGGTGGTAGACAGGTTTTCCAAAAAAGCTCATTTTGTTACATTAACTGGATTACCATCGGCCCAGAAACTCGCTGAATTGTTTATTCTCCATATCACCAGATTACATGGTTTTCCTTTGGACATCGTTTCTGATCGAGGAGTTCAGTTTGTCTCAAGATTTTGGAAATCTCTGTGCAAACAGTTTGGAGTTACCATATCTCTTTCTACTGCGCATCATCCTCAGTCCAACGGGCAAACTGAGCGGGTAAATCAATCTCAGGCACTATGTTAATCATCAGCACTCCAATTGGTCTCAACTTCTTCCTTTAGCAGAACTTGCTTACAATTCCCGCTTCAACTCTTCTTTACAGACTTCTCCTTTCAAGGCAGCCTATGGATTCGAACCTAGAACTTTTCCTATGTCTTCGGGAGGTTCTGGAGTTCCTGGAGCAGATCGTACAGTCAGAAGTCTTTGTAAACACTGGAAGAAGATTCGGGAAATCCTTCTTCTCTCTACTCAAAAGTATAAACGATTTGCTGATCGCAGACGCCGGAAGGCGCCCTCTTTTCGGACTGGAGACAAGGTTTGGATTTCCACCAGATTCATCCGACTCAAACAACCCTGTGCTAAATTGGGTCCCAAATACATAGGACCATTCAGGATTGTTTCCAAGGTATGTTCTACTGCCTACAGGGTGGCTTTACCAGACAACTTGAAGATTCACCCTGTCTTTCACGTATCTCTTCTTAAACCAGCAGTCTCTAACCGGTTTTCCACCAAATGTAGAGTTCCCTCTCCGTTCCTTGTGGATGGTACTTCAGAATTTGTGATCAGTCAAATTCTTGATTCCAGATTACGGGGTAACCGTCTGTACTATTTGGTCCATTGGAAGGGATATCCAATCACTGAACGTTCTTGGGAACCTGCTTCTCATGTCCGTGCCTCTGCTTTGATCAAACGGTTGCACGCCCAGAATCCTTCGAAGCCTGTTCAGGTTCCCGGAGGGGCCCTTGAGGTGGGGGCACTGTCGCGATCGCTCAGCTGCTGATCGCTTCTTTCTACAGCGCGGTAGCGCTTTTATTGGTTGCCTAGCAACCCTGTTCCTGTCGGCCCTTCCGATGACGTCAGGAGGCCTTCTTATTCCGGCGTCTCCTCTCATCTGTGCCTGTTTGTTTTACTTGTGGGCTTTTGTGAGTACAAATTTATTCCTGAATCTGTGCCTGTTTATTCTGAACCCTTATCCCCTACCTACCGGATATCGTTGCTGGACACTGCTTACCCGACTACTCTATTGGTTAACCCCTACCTGCCTGATAACACGTTGCTGGACACTGCTTACCTGACTACTCTATTGGTTAACCCCTACCTGCCTGATAACACGTTGCTGGACACTGCTTACCTGACTACTCTATTGGTTAACCCCATACCTGCCTGATAACACGTTGCTGGACACTGCTTACCTGACTACTCTATTGGTTAACCCCTACCTGCCTGATAACACATTGCTGGACATTGCTTACCTGACTACTCTATTGGTTAACCCCTACCTGCCTGATAACACGTTGCTGGACACTGCTTACCTGACTACTCTATTGGCTAACCCCTACCTGCCTGATAACACGTTGCTGGACACTGCTTACCTGACTACTCTATTGGATAACCCCTACCTGCCTGATAACACGTTGCTGGACATTGCTTACCTGACTACTCTATTGGTTAACCCCTACCTGCCTGATAACACGTTGCTGGACACTGCTTACCTGACTACTCTTGGTTAACCCCTACCTGCCTGATAACACATTGCTGGACACTGCTTACCTGACTACTCTATTGGTTAACCTCTACCTGCCTGATAACACGTTGCTGGACACTGCTTACCTGGCTACTCTATTGGTTAACCCCTACCTGCCTGATAACACGTTGCTGGACACTGCTTACCTGACTACTCTATTGGTTAACCCCTATCTGCCTGATTACACGTTACTGGATATTGCTTGCCTGACTATTCTATTGGTTAACCATTACCTGCCTGATTACACGTTGCTGGACATTGCTTGCCTGATTACTCTATTGATTAACCCTTTCTACACGAAGTTTCTTCTCCTGACCCTGCTGTGTCATCTTCCAGTCTATTACTGTGAGTATATATTATACTACAGCTGTCGCAGGGTCAGGTCCTGGTATATACTCACTGTGCTAGGGTGTTATTAACCTCATTCTAGCATTTGGGTCTAACTCTGGACTTTACCTATCCTGACAAATTGCATTAATATATAGCGATGACCGCGGAAAAACCAGACACACAGGATGTGGAAAAAAGACGCAATGGGCGCGGTAAAATGCTATGGTGGCCATGAAAAAATGACGCGACAGCCATGAGATAAGCAAAAAAAAACGATGTAACAAAAGATGCTGACAACAAGGTTGCAATGGGCGCGGTAAAATGCTATGGTGGCCATAAAAAAAATGACGCGACAGTCATGAGATAAGCAAAAAAACCCGATGTAACAAAAGATGCTAACAACAAGGTTGCTAGGCAACTGGACGCAGTGGGACAGAAAACTGACATTTTACAGGCTTTGCAACGGAGTTCTCACAGTAGCAAAATATACTCAAAAAAACCAAAACATAATGGCTAATTGATTCAATATTGATGATAATAACTGCCTTTTTGAGTTTAAATCTGGCATTTTCTCACATAAAGGGACACTAAACTTATAGCATTTAGCAGCAAATAAGCACTGCAAACAAAATGTTTCAGTTAATTTGGTTAGCCCAATTTACAAAGTTTAGGGTATATTTGAAAAAGCCTGGAGGATTGTATATTACACAATGTTGTTTTATTTCCATTAGTTTATTCAGGTTTGCGCACGTAAGTCCCTAACCGTTTACAAGAGGTCTCCAGTCTCACTAACCAGACGTGCGGTAAATTGAATTGCACTCGCGCAAACTCGTTTACTTTCCACTTGTTATACCAACGAAAATTAACGCAATTGCTATATTTCAATATCACATATGCACTAACATTAGCGCACCACTTGTAATCTAGCCCAATATCATAAGTAGACTTAACAATTACAAGGGGCGCACTATTTAGCTATGTCGCTTGCACGCCAACACCGCAGGTTGAACGTATAATGTTGGTGCACGAGCAAAAGCCGGTGTGTGCTAACTTCAGGATTTTAGATATCGCGACCATGCTAACTTCTTCTCCCCATAGACTTGAATTGGGGGCGCAAATTAAAAAAAAAAAACTTAACCTTACAGGAGTTAAGCCTACAGTGCTAACCCGAAGGTAGTTATGAATATTTTACATTCCATTGTTCATCAAGTAGAAGAAAATGTTCTATTTATTTTTAAATAGATATTTCTATATACTGTATATATCTATACCTATATATAGGTATTGGAATGTAAAATATTTACATTACATACACAGTAAAACACATTAACCCCTTTACCCATTGCAACATATATATACATTTCCATAGGTTTGAAAGGTTTTACTTATCTCATCATAAGGTTGACACCTCAGCTATGTTTATCTGGACAGTTATAAGTTACACATGCTGCAGGGTGTTCAGGGAGCAACATGACTAGTGATGTCCCAGCAGTAATATTAACTCTTCAATGACCAATGACAGAATTGTTCTGTTATGGAACAATTGTGCACATTTGAGTTGAGTACTTAAAGGGACAGTCTACACCAGAATTTGTATTGTTTAAAAAGATAGCTAATCCCTTTATTACCCATTCCCCAGTTTTGCATAACCAACAAAGTTATAATAATACACTTTTTTACCTCTGTGATTATCTTGTATCTAAGCCTCTGCAAACTGCCCCCTTATTTCAGTTATTTTGACAGACTTGCATTTTAGCCAATCAGTGCTGAGTCCTAGGTAACTCCACCTGCGTGAGCTCAATGTTATCTATATGACACACATGAACTAACGACCTCTAGTGGTGAAAAACTGTCAAAATGCATTTAGATAACAGACGGCCTTCAAAGAAATTGTCATATGTGCCTACCTATGTTTAGCTTTCAACTAGAATACCAAGAGAACAAAGCAAAATTGGTGATAAAAGTAAATTGAAAAGTTGTTCAAAATTGAATGCCCTATTTGAATCATGAAAGTTTATTTTGGACTTGACTGCCCCTTTAAACATTGTATATTACAGTCTTAAAGGTGTTTAACATCCCACGTCCAATACACACGGCTAGATTACGAGTTTTTGTCGGTAATGGTGTGCTAACGAGCCTTTTTTTCTCAACGCTCACTTAAGACAACGCTGGTATTACAGGTTTTCTTCAAGCCGGAGTTAGCCTCAGAAAAGTGAGCGTTGAGCAAAATTTAGCTCCACATCTCACCTCAATACCAGCGCTGCTTACGGTAGCGGTGAGCTGGCAAAACGTGCTCATGCACAATTTCCCCATAGGAAACAATGGGGCTGAGATGGCTGAAAAAAACCTAACACCTGCAAAAAAGCAGCGTTCAACTCCTAACGCAGCCCCATTGTTTCCTATGGGGAAATACTTTTTATGTCTACACCTAACACCCTAACATGAACCCTGAGTCTAAACACCCCTAATCTTACATACAGAAGAGAGAAGCGCTCTAACAGGAACGAACAACAGCTCATCAGCTAGTTCTCTGGCGATTTACCACCTGGAGCAGCCTCTTTTAGACCAGTGTGCCTTTCACATTGGAAAACTATCCTGAAGCATAACAGTCTGATCCCGCCAGTTAAGGTCAGTCCAGCCCCGAAATACCAGGCAATTCTCCTTTGAACAAGGAACATGACAACCCCAGACGATCGTTTCGGCCTATTGGGCCTCATCAGTGAGGTGCAGCCACATTCCTCTAAGCAAGCACTGGCCAAGGAGTCCATATCTGGTTGCCCCTAACACCCATAGGGAGACTTCCCCTGGGTCATAATTAATTTACATACAGAAGAGAGAAGCGCTCTAACAGGAACGAACAACAGCTCATCAACTAGTTCTCTGGCGATTTACCACCTGGAGCAGCCTCTTTTAGACCAGTGTGCCTTTCACATTGGAAAACTATCCTGAAGCATATCAGTCTGATCCCGCCAGTTAAGGTCAGTCCAGCCCCGAAATACCAGGCAATTCTCCTTTGAACAAGGAACATGACAACCCCAGACAATCGTTTCGGCCTATTGGGCCTCATCGGTGAGGTGCAGCCACATTCCTCTAAGCAAGCACTGGCCAAGGAGTCCATATCTGGTTGCCCCTAACACCCATAGGGAGACTTCCCCTGGGTCATAATTAATTTGCATACAGAAGCGCTCTAACGGGAACGAACAACAGCTCATCAGCTAGTTCTCTGGCGATTTACCACCTGGAGCAGCCTCTTTTAGACCAGTGTGCCTTTCACATTGGAAAACTATCCTGAAGCATATCAGTCTGATCCCGCCAGTTAAGGTCAGTCCAGCCCCGAAATACCAGGCAATTCTCCATTGAACAAGGAACATGACAACCCCAGACGATCGTTTCGGCCTATTGGGCCTCATCGGTGAGGTGCAGCCACATTCCTCTAAGCAAGCACTGGCCAAGGAGTCCATATCTGGTTGCCCCTAACACCCATAGGGAGACTTCCCCTGGGTCATAATTAATTTACATACAGAAGAGAGAAGCGCTCTAACAGGAACGAACAACAGCTCATCAACTAGTTCTCTGGCGATTTACCACCTGGAGCAGCCTCTTTTAGACCAGTGTGCCTTTCACATTGGAAAACTATCCTGAAGCATATCAGTCTGATCCCGCCAGTTAAGGTCAGTCCAGCCCCGAAATACCAGGCAATTCTCCTTTGAACAAGGAACATGACAACCCCAGACAATCGTTTCGGCCTATTGGGCCTCATCGGTGAGGTGCAGCCACATTCCTCTAAGCAAGCACTGGCCAAGGAGTCCATATCTGGTTGCCCCTAACAACCATAGGGAGACTTCCCCTGGGTCATAATTAATTTGCATACAGAAGAGAGAAGCGCTCTAACAGGAACCAACAACAGCTCATCAGCTAGTTCTCTGGCGATTTACCACCTGGAGCAGCCTCTTTTAGACCAGTGTGCCTTTCACATTGGAAAACTATCCTGAAGCATATCAGTCTGATCCCGCCAGTTAAGGTCAGTCCAGCCCCGAAATACCAGGCAATTCTCCTTTGAACATGGAACATGACAACCCCAGACGATCTTTTCGGCCTATTGGGCCTCATCGGTGAGGTGCAGCCACATTCCTCTAAGCAAACACTGGCCAAGGAGTCCATATCTGGTTGCCCCTAACACCCATAGGGAGACTTCCCCTGGGTCATAATTAATTTGCATACAGAAGAGAGAAGCGCTCTAACAGGAACGAACAACAGCTCATCAGCTAGTTCTCTGGCGATTTACCACCTGGAGCAGCCTCTTTTAGACCAGTGTGCCTTTCACATTGGAAAACTATGCTGAAGCATATCAGTCTGATCCCGCCAGTTAAGGTCAGTCCAGCCCCGAAATACCAGGCAATTCTCCTTTGAACAAGGAACATGACAACCCCAGACGATCGTTTCGGCCTATTGGGCCTCATCGGTGAGGTACAGCCACATTCCTCTAAGCAAGCACTGGCCAAGGAGTCCATATCTGGTTGCCCCTAACACCCATAGGGAGACTTCCCCTGGGTCATAATTAATTTGCATACAGAAGAGAGAAGCGCTCTAACAGGAACCAACAACAGCTCATCATCTAGTTCTCTGGCGATTTACCACCTGGAGCAGCCTCTTTTAGACCAGTGTGCCTTTCACATTGGAAAACTATCCTGAAGCATATCAGTCTGATCCCGCCAGTTAAGGTCAGTCCAGCCCCGAAATACCAGGCAATTCTCCTTTGAACAAGGAACATGACAACCCCAGACGATCGTTTCGGCCTATTGGGCCTCATCTGTGAGGTGCAGCCACATTCCTCTAAGCAAGCACTGGCCAAGGAGTCCATATCTGGTTGCCCCTAACACCCATAGGGAGACTTCCCCTGGGTCATAATTAATTTGCATACAGAAGAGAGAAGCGCTCTAACAGGAACGAACAACAGCTCATCAGCTAGTTCTCTGGGGATTTACCACCTGGAGCAGCCTCTTTTAGACCAGTGTGCCTTTCACATTGGAAAACTATCCTGAAGCATATCAGTCTGATCCCGCCAGTTAAGGTCAGTCCAGCCCCGAAATACCAGGCAATTCTCCTTTGAACAAGGAACATATGGTGGTATATTTCATACCACCATTTCACCGCCAAATGCGATCAAATACAAAAAAATCGTTCACTTTTTCACAAATTTTTTCACAAACTTTCAGTTTCTCACTGAAATTATTTATAAACAGCTTGTGCAATTATGGCATAAATGGTTGTAAATTCTTCTCTGGGATCCCCTTTGTTCAGAAATATCAGACATATATGGCTTTGGCATTGCTTTTTGGTAATTAGAAGGCCGCTAAATGCCACTGCGCACCACACGTGTATTATGCCCAGCAGTTAAGGGGTTAATTAGGGAGCTTTTAGGGAGCTTGTAGGGTTAATTTTAGCTTTAGTGTAGAGATCAGCCTCCCACCTGACACATCCCACCCCCTGATCCCTCCCAAACAGCTCCCTTCCCTCCCCCACCCCACAATTGTCCCCGCCATCTTAAGTACTGGCAGAAAGTCTGCCAGTACTAAAATAAAAGGGGTTTTTAAAAATAATAAACATTTTTTTAGCATATTTACATATGCTACTGTGTAGGATCCCCCCGCTTAGCCCCAACCTCCCTGATCCCCCCAAAAACGTTCTCTAACCCTCCCCTCTGCCTTATTCGGGGCCATCTTGGGTACTGGCAGCTGTCTGTCAGTACCCAGTTTTCAAAAAAATATGTTTTTTTGTATTTTTTGCCCGGTTTTTCTGTAGTGTAGCTTCCCCCTCCCCACAGACCAACCCCCACCACCTAACTGATTGCTTTTTTATCCACTTTGTTTATTTTTTTTATACTATTTTTTTCCATTTTCCTACACTATTTTTTCTGTGTGTAGCGGTTCCCATCCGCTCCCTCCCCGTGCACGCGCCCGCCCCCACCCACCCGTGCACGTGCGCGCGTCAGTGCGCGCCCCCTGGCATCCCCGCCCACGATCCCGCCCCCCTCCACACCACTAGGGCCATCGATGGCCGCCACCCGCCTCCCGGTCCGGCTCCCACCCACCAACGCTGTAAGCCACTGATCTCCGGTGCAGAGAGGGCCACAGAGTGGCTCTCTCTGCACCGGATGGCTTAAAACGGTTATTGCAGGATGCCTCCATATCGAGGCATCACTGCAATAACCGGAAAGCAGCTGGAAGTGAGCAGGATCGCTTCCAGCTGCTTTCCACACCGAGGACATGCAGGGTACGTCCTCAGGCGTTAACTGCCTTTTTTTGAGGACGTACCCTGCACGTCCTCGGTCGTTAAGGGGTTAATTACACCTAATCTAATCCCCCTAATAAAATAAAAAAGCCCCCCAAAATAATAAAATTCCCTACCCTATACTAAATTACAAATAGCCCTTAAAAGGGCCTTTTGCGGGGCATTGCCCCAAAGTAATCAGCTCTTTTAACTGTAAAAAAACTAAATTTATGCTTACCTGATAAATTACTTTCTTTTACGATATGACGAGTCCACGGATTTCATCCTTACTTGTGGGATATTAACCTCCTGCTAACAGGAAGTGGCAAAGAGCACCACAACAGAGCTGTATATATAGCCCCTCCTCTTCCCCTCCACCCTCAGTCATTCGGCCGAAGGTTATAGGAAGAGAAAAGGAAAGGCTAAAAAGGTGCAGAGGTGACTGAAGTTTTCAAAAAATAAAATAAACCTGTCTTAAAATAACAGGGAGGGCCGTGGACTCGTCATATCGTAAAAGAAAGTAATTTATCAGGTAAGCATAAATTTAGTTTTCTTTTACAAAGATATGACGAGTCCACGGATTTCATCCTTACTTGTGGGAAACCAATACCAAAGCAATAGGACACGGATGAAAGGGAGGGACAAGACAGGAACCTAAACGGAAGGCACCACTGCTTGAAGAACCTTTCTCTCAAAGATAGCCTCAGAAGAAGCAAAAGTATAAAATTTGTAAAATTTGGAAAAAGTGTGAAGGGACGACCAAGTCACAGCCTTACAAATCTGTTCCACAGATGCATCATTTTTAAAAGCCCATGTGGAAGCCACAGCCCTAGTAGAATGAGCCGTAATTCTTTCAGGAGGCTGCTGTCCAGCAGTCTCATATGCCAGGCGGATGATACTTCTCAGCCAAAAATAAATAGAGGTAGCCGTAGCTTTCTGACCCCTATGCTTTCCAGAATAAACAATGAATAATGAAGATGATTGACAGAAATCCTTAGTTGCCTGTAAGTAAAACTTTAAGGCACGGACCAGGTCCAAGTTATGTAACAGACGCTCCTTCTTAGAAGAAGGATTAGGACACAAGGAAGGAACAACAATTTCCTGATTAATATTCTTATTCGAAACAACCTTAGGAAGGAACCCAGGTATGGTACATAAAACCACCTTATCAGAATGAAATATGAGATAAGGCGAATCACACTGTAATGCTAAAAGCTCAGAAACTCTTCGAGCAGAAGAAATAGCAACCAAAAACAGAACTTTCCAAGATAATAGTTTAATATCTATGGAATGCATAGGTTCAAACGGAACCCCTTGCAGAACTCGAAGAACTAAATTCAAACTCCAGGGAGGAGTAATAGGTCTAAAAACAGGCTTAATTCTAGATAGAGCCTGACAAAAAGACTGAACATCTGATACATTTGCCAAACGTTTGTGAAACAGAATTGACAAAGCTGAAATTTGTCCCTTTAAGGAACTTGCTGATAACCCTTTCTCCAATCCTTCTAGGAGAAAAGACAAAATCATAGGAATCCAAACTTTACTCCATGAGTAACACTTAGATTCACACCAATAAAGATATTTACGCCATATCTTATGATAGATCTTTCTAGTGACAGGCTTTCTAGCCTGTATTAAAGTATTGATAACTGAATCAGAGAATTCTCGCTTCGATAAAATCAAGCGTTCAATCTCAACGCAGTCAGTTGCAGAGAAATTAGATTTGGATGTTGGAAAGGACCTTGAATGAGAAGGTCCTGTCTCAACGGAAGTTTCCAAGGTGGCAGAGAGGACATGTCCACTAGATCCACATACCAAGTCCTGCGTGGCCACGCAGACGCTATCTGGATCACTGAAGCTCTCTCCTGTTTGATTAGAGCAAACACGCGTGGGAGGAGAGGAAACGGCGGAAACACATAAGCTAGGCTGAACAACCAAGGTACTGCCAAGGCATCTATCAGTTCGGCCTGAGGATCCCTTGACCGGGATCCGTATCTTGGAAGCTTGGCATTCTGACGAGATGCCATCAAATCCAATTCCAGTCTGCCCCATCTGAGAATCAATGAGGCAAATACCTCTGGGTGAAGTTCCCACTCCCCCGGATGAAAAGTCTGTCAACTCAGAAAATCTGCTTCCCAGTTCTCTACCCCTGGGATGTAGATCGCTGACAGATGACAAGAGTGGGCTTCTGCCCAACTGATTATCTTGGATACTTCTATCATCACTAAGGAACTCCTTGTTCCCCCCTGATGATTGACATATGCCACAGTCGTTATGTTGTCCGACTGGAATCTGATGAATTTGGCCGAAGCCAACTGAGGCCATGCCTGAAGCGCATTAAATATTGCTCTCAGTTCCAGAATATTGATTGGAAGTAGAGACTCCACCTGAGTCCAAACACCCTGAGCCTTCAGGGAGTTCCAAACTGCACCCCAGCCCAGAAGGCTGGCATCTGTTGTCACTATCACCCACGAGGGTCTGCGGGAAACAAGTCCCCTGGGACAGATGATCTGGCGACAACCACCAAAGAAGAGAGTTTCTGGTCTCTTGATCCAGAATTATCTTTGGAGATAAATCTGCATAATCCCCATTCCACTGACCGAGCATGCATAGTTGCAGTGGTCTAAGATGAAAGCGAGCAAACGGAACGATGTCCATTGCTGCTACCATTAATCTGATTACCTCCATACACTGAGCCACTGATGGCCAAGGAATGGACAGAAGTGCTCGGCAAGCATTCAAAATCTTTGATTTTCTGACCTCCGTTAGAAATATTTTCATGGCTCCCAAGAAAGGAACCCTTGTCTGTGGAACAAGTGAACTCTTCTCTATGTTCACCTTCCAGCCGTGAGTTCTCAGAAAAGACAACACTGTGTCTGTGTGAGATTTTGTCAGATGATATGTTGACGCCTGAATCAGAATATCGTCCAGATAAGGCGCCACCGCTATCCCTTGCGGTCTGAGAACCGCCAAAAGAGACCCTAGAACCTTTGTGAAGATTCTGGGTGCTGTGGCCAACCCAAAAGGAAGAGCCACGAACTGATAATGTTTGTCCAAGAAGGCAAACCTTAGAAACCGATGATGATCTTTGTGGATTGGAATATGAAGGTAAGCATCCTTCAAATCCACGGTAGTCATATATTGACCCTCCTGGATCATTGGCAAAATCGTTCGAATTGTCTCCATCTTGAATGATGGAACTCTTTAGAAATTTGTTTAGACACTTGAGGTCTAAGATGGGTCTGAATGTTCCCTCTTTTCTGGGGACCACAAATAGGTTTGAGTAAAACCCTTGTCCCTGTTCCAATTTTGGAACAGGACAGATTACTTCCATAGTAAAAAAAAAATATTTTACGCAGCGTAAGAACACCTCTCTCTTTATCTTGTTTGCAGATAATTTTGAAAGATGAAATCTCCCTCTTGGGAGAAAATCCTTTAATTCCAATTGATAACCGTGGGTCACTATTTCTAGTGCCCAGGAATCCTGAACATCTCTTGCCCAAGCCTGAGCAAAGAAAGAAAGTCTGCCCCCTACTAGATCCGGTCCTGGATCGGGGGCCACCCCTTCATTCTGCTTTGTGGAAGAAGAAGAAGCGGGGGGTCCTCCTTTAAAGTTCCAAAAGAAACGAAAATTATTCTGTTTACCCCTCATTTTAAATTAAATATTTTTTATTACCCACACTCCTCCAAACATAACATCAGGGCAAGTACAGACAATTAAGCATGAAACTTCAAACCACAAGTTACAGGCATTGTGCTACATAAGAAATTCTCCCGCTATGGCGTCTCTTTTTTCAAAAGAAAAGTCTTTGCAGTATTGAGACCTCCCAAAGTTTATGCCTGCACCTGTTTCGACTCTCGTCGTAGAGGCTGCTACAGTTTTGTTTTTATGAGGTTAAAACCATTCAGTTTATACAGTCCGTTTGGAGCAAGCGTTTGTTTTTAGCTTATAGTTCCCCTTATAGTTTTCTTTTGTATCACCAACAATAAAAAGACCCTAACAAGGAACATCTAAATGCTGGGGGCATACATTTCAAATATTTCCAACTTCAATAACCATTTTATAATAACAACAGCCAAAGTAAGCTTAAGTAAAACAGAACAAAAACAGAGAAAAATAAAAGAAAAAAAATGAAAAAAGAAAAAAAAAAGAGAAGAGAAAAATGCACAAATCGTACTTATAGAACCTCATTTCAACATTGTACAGTGTACTTTCATCCCATCTGAAGATTACTAACTCATCTTGGTCTGTGTCTGTGGGTCATCTCTAAGCTTGCCTGTCCTCCCTCTCCCTCAGCCTCTCCTCCCGCTTCTGCAGCTCCCTTACCTATTTCATCAATTGCTCTATTTTTCCTCTCTAGTATCCAGTAATACCAGACCTTCTGGAATTGAGATTCCGTATCTTGCACCCATGCAGCAGACTCATACATCAGATATACTAACTGAATTCTAGCTAATACTTCCGCCCATGATGGAATTTCCATTTTCAGTACTTAGCAATCACTATTCTAGTTGTGGTACATAGTATTCTGATAAATGTGTTAATATGCTTGTTTAGTCTGGGAATGTGTTCATGTAGCAATGCCTGAGCGGGAGTAAGGTAAATCTGCTCACCTAACACTATTCTCAGAAGTGAGGATAGACTCTGGCATATCGTATTAACCTAAGGACATTCCCACCACATATGGAGATAAGATCCTACCGTCTTACATCCTCTATAACAGAGTCTGGAGCCCTCTTTTCCCATATGAGCTGTTTTTGTCGGAATCAAATACCATCTAAAAGATGTTTTTAAAATATTCTCTCTCAAGTCAGCACTGATAAGGTCTTTACTGGCATGGTACATCACCTCGTTCCATCTATCTAATTCAAGCTCTTTGTCTATATCTGCTTCCCACTTTAGCACTAGTGGAGTTTTGGTGTCATTTCTATTTTCTTGAACAGAGATATATAGTCTGGAGATTGCTCTCTTGGGTCTAGTGTTTGCCGTGCACAATTGCTCAAGAGCAGATTGTTTGCTAGGTGCCGAGTGTTTAGCCATATATGTATGTATAGCTGACGTTACCTGTAGATACCGAAACCAATGAAGTGTGAGGGCTCAAGTGTCTGCTGAAGCTGAGTGAATGGCAGTAGCCTACCTTGTGAGTAAATGTCTGCTACTCTATACAATCCCTTGTTCTCCCATTTTTTAATATAGTATTTACAATCCTCGTTGAGGAGGTATTTTAAAGGCATTATCTTTGAACACGAAGGAAGGAGTTTTTCTGTTTGTTGTGACGATGGCCATTGCTGTCTAGTGATTAATGTGATCTTGTTTTGATAGCTGTCATGTTTCCTAGATAGCTCTCTGCACCAGAGAATGCCGTCTGGGGTCTCCTGTCCTACCAGTGCCACCTCTAAGGCAGGCCATAGAACATCATCTTGTCTCCTGCTTAACAAAGAGTCTTGGGCCAGTCTCGCTGCCTTATAGTAATCGAGCAAATTTGGGGCACCCACCCTAATTGCCTATGTCTGTTTAAAATATGGTGTGGGATTCTCGGGTGTTTGTTGTTTCGTAAGAAGCTATGAATGTCTCTTTGAAGATTAGTTATGTCAACAACATTGACCTTAATTGGGAGTACCCTAAACAAGTATAAAATTCTGGTAGAATTGTCATTTTAACTGCGGATAATCTCCCATACCAAGAAAAACCAAGTTTTCCCCATTTCCCTAGGTCAGACCTAATCGTTTTTAGCATAGGGGCATAATTAGCCTCATACAGTTTTGAGGAGTGCGACATTAGTTTTATTCCTAAGTATTTTAAGCCTTCTGGGACCCATCTAAAATCAAAGTTTGCCTCAATCAATTTGATAGTATGTTTTAGATGGATAGAGGGAACGCCTCACATTTATCCGCATTGATTTTGTAACCAGATATCTGAGAGAATAGATGTAAAGCTTGATATACATAAGGCAGCGATTGCAGAGGTTTTGAAATAGTGAGTAGTACATCGTCCGAGAATAGAGTGATTTTCTGATGTATTTTCCCTATCTCCAAGCCAAATATATCAGGGCAGTTGCGTATTTAGGCCGCTAATGGTTCAATACATATAGCAAAAATCAAAGGTGAAAGTGGGCATCCCTGTCTGGTTCCATTGAGTATGCGTATATTTTTTGACTGGTGTCCAATTGCCCTGACAAATGCTGTAGGTGACGAATATAGCCCTTTAATAGCTATCAGGAAGTCCCCTTCAAACCTAAGCGTTGACAATAACGCCAGCATATATTTCCAATCGACCCTATCGAATGCCTTCTCCGCGTCCAATGACAGGATCAGAGAAGGCACTCTCCTATCTCTTAGCAAATCTATGACTGATATCATTCTACGAATGTTGTCTGGGGCTTCTCTATCCTTAATAAATCCCACCTGATCAGGGTGTATTATTTTGGGTAAAATATGTTTTAGTCTATTGGCCAGGATTTTCGTTACTATATTAATATCTTGGTTTATGAGGAAAATTGGTCTGTAACTACTAAATAAATTAGGATTCTTTCCCTGTTTTGGTATCGCCACTATCTTAGCCCGAAGAAGATCCTTGTGTATCTTTTCTCCTTTCATAATATGGTTAGCAAACACTACAAGGTGTGGTACCAGAGCCTCTCGAAACGCCTTATAGTATTCCCCCGGGAACCCATCAGGTCCCGGGGCCTTACCGGGTTTAAGATCTTTAACCGCCGCTATCACCTCTGCTCTCGTGACCCCTGCATTCAAGACAGTCTTATCCTCCTCATCTATTTGGTGTCATATTTGCTTTCTGTAAAAAGGAAACAAAAATTTATTTTGTCTGAGGAGTGTGTTGTACCTTCGCGCCGTCATATAATTTACTGTAGAATTGAGCAAATGTATTAACAATTTCTTGGGGGTGTGTGGTTGTTTGACCAGTAGGTGTCTGGAGGCATGGTATGGAGAGGGATTGGAAACTATCTCTGAGCTTTTTTGCAAGGTATTTGTCAGGCTTATTGGCAAAAATAAAATAATTTCTTTTCAATCTGTGTGCAGCTCTTATAGACTGCTCATTTAATCTAGATTGTATGGTTTGTCTTTTTTAGAGTTATTTAACTTGTGTGCCTGTTCTAGGGAAGCAATTTCAGTGTTTAACTGGTTAATTGTGTTTTCATTCTTTTTTTATATAATGTTTTTTTCATTGATTAGGATACCCCTGACCACCGCTTTATGTGCTGCCCAAGGCGTAATGGGGTTGTCGGCGGAGTCAATTACATTAATTCGCCAATATTCTTTCAGGTCATTTAAGATTTTGTCTTTAATAGATGGACTTTTAGTGCAGGATGCATCATATGTCCATGTTTTTATTCTCTGTGGTTCCGAGAGATCCCCTAGTGTCATAGATGTTAAGGAATGATCTGACCAGACACATGGATGAATATCTAGAGAGTGTATGGTAGGTTGTAAAATCTGGCTGGTAAACACATAATCTATCTTAGAATAGCTGCCATGGGAAGAAGAATAGTAAGTAGTGCCCCCGCTATCCCCATTTAACATCTGCCATGTGTCTTGTAAGGAGTGTTGATCTAGTATCTCCCTAATGTGTTTAGCTATTGTCTTCTGCCTCTGTTTCTTTTTAGATTGCTGTGTGGCTGTCAGCCTGGTCAAGGATTGGAGGTCAATGTTAAAATCTCCTGATAATAGTTAAACTTTTGAAAACACATGTATCAAAACAGTTACAAAGTAGGTGTACCGTACAATCCCAACATGAATTGCCCACTTAACATACCTTCCAATGAGTGAAGGACTCAAGTCTGACCCTTGAGTCTATAACTAAATTAACCTTTCATCTATTTGCAGTACCATCCGGGGAGGAAGGCACTGCAAGTGTTACCGTAGTGAGTAAAGATACTCTCACAGATGCTAGTTACCAGATGTCTAAGCAGTTCAGGTTTTAGCTGTCTTCTTAGTTATCTTCTTCCATTTTGATCTCTGGGGTTTCGCCTTTGACGTAGACATTTCCGGAGAATGAGAAGATGACTCTGTTGTTAAGTTACTGGGTAGCTCCAGGTCCAGAAACCTACATATATCTGGGATCTCTTCAGTAGTCTTGATAGTAGCCATTCTACCATTCCTCATCACATGGAGTGCAAAGGGAAATCCCCATCTGTATGGTATATTGTACTTCCTCAGGAGAAGAGTGAGAGGTCTCAGCGCATATCTTTTTTGCAGTGTTTTGATACAGAGTTTTTGGAAGAACTGGATAATATTTCCTTTAAACTTGAAAGTGGGGTTCTGTCTCGCAGCCACTAGGATTTTTTCTCTGTCAGGAAATCGTAAAAACTTAATTATAACGTCTCTTGGCGGTTGATCTGTTTTGGGTTTCACCTTGAGGGCTCTGTGTGCTCTCTCGATTGGGTATTCAACATCTGTTGACTCACCTAATATGGCATGGAACAGCTGTTGAAGATAGATATGAAGATCTTCTGCGCCTATGTTCTCAGGGATCCCTTTGAGTCTAATATTAGACCGCCTGCTCCTGTTCTCCAGATCTTCAATCTTTTCTTCTAGCTCCAATAATGTTTGGTTTTGGGAAGTAAGGGTTTGTGAGACAGATGTAACCTCCTCCCCTATTTCCTCTGTAGCTGTTTCCAAGGAATCCACCCAATTTCCCAGCTCCAGTATCTCTGTTTTAATGTCCGTAAGACTATCGGTGACTGTGGCTTGGAAGCTATCCATCTTCTCCCATAGTTTTTCAAAGTTAGAAGCTATGTCCGGCTTGGACACCAATGTTTGCAGGTCTGCTTTAGTTGCAGGAATTAGTTCCTCAGACCGCTCCTCAGTTTCAGATTCCATGTCTTCCTCACTTTCCGCTAACACATGCTCTTGAGATTTAGGGACCTTGGAAGTTTTGAAAAAGGTATCTACCGATAAAGATTTCAGTCCTTTGTCTCCTTTGGACCCTTTCCTTGGGGCCATGGTGGTTATTGCAGTAGTTCCACAGCACTGCGTTAGTTATGGGTTGAAGATAATGTTGTTTTAGCAGATATTTTTGAGCTCCCTCACCACTCCCCTCCAAATACCTTTTACTGCCAGAACTTCTGCTAGTAGCTCCAATATGGTTTATAACATCCGTTAATTCTTTATCTCCATTCACTCATTTGGATTTTCCATTTATTTTCTGCTCAGTTAATTGCCATTCACATCTTTAGGTGCATTGTTGCAGATTTTACCTCTGTAATATAGAGGTGAGCAGGTGATGTTTGTGTTATAAGCAATGTAGTAGTAGTTCTTGGGCTAAATCAGGGCATTCATATCAGGCTGTTTCAGCACACTTTCCTGCAATCAGCTACTCCATTGATGCTGAAGGGTGCAGAATCACAGGTGTAGTTTGGAGTAGAGGAGTGAAAAAAAAGGAGTTCTAGAGAGAAGTTCTCCTTGACAGTAGAGAGGACTGGGGGGGTTTACAATCCGGCTCCCCTACATTGGGGGTTCTAGCCCTGCATGGCTAGTGTAGTATCTTCAAAATGTGGAGAGTTAGTAAGGTAAATTGATGTCACCAGCTGCTAGGTAAGCAATCAGAGTTAACTCTAAGCCAAAACCCTACAGTATTGTAGTCTTCCTCCCAGGGATATGCCTCCTATTGGCCAAGTCAGAAAAGGGGCAGAGGGTATGACCCGCAGGTAATCCAACCCTGCGGGAAAGGGAGGAGGGGACTGATTGAGGCCTCTAAGGGTCAGGATTTAAATAAAGCTTAATGTATGGCAGGGAATCTGGGTTAATCAAAGTAGTCACCTCCTTGTGGAGCCAGTAGAAGGGTCAGTATTCCACGGTTTATATGGACCTGGAGTGATATGTTCCTTCCCCTAGTGCAAGGGTTTTGTATGGATTAGCTCTGTTTCTAGCGCCACTCCAGATAAGTGATGTGGTGTTGATGAAACCGGTGGGCTAAAACAGCAATTAGGTAATATGGATGAGCTATAAGTTATATCAATGCAGCTTTGGGCAGAGCTGTGTTCCAAATGAGGTTTTAAATAGATGCAGTGTTATGATATCCCTTTAAAATCAGTCTGATACTGTATGGCTTTAAATCACTTTGTAGTACAGTATGGTTGTGATCAAGTTATCTAGCCTTCTGTATTGAGGGAGTTGCTGTGCTAGCTGTAATTGAGAGGGATAATGGCCTCTAGAGTGTTCTCAGGGCAGGAGTGTAATATTCACTTACTGGTGTATCTGTATATGCTGACTGGGACGTCTGTGTCAGCAGGCAGCAGCGGAACTGAACAACTCTTGTCCTTTCAAGTGAGCTAGAAACAGCCCAAGGCACAGCCCTGCTCCCCGGCTCCGGACGAAGGAAGCTGTGTGTGAGCGGTTAGTAATGAACGGGGCTGTTTACAGCTGGGAGGCCTTTGTACTCTCTTGTGAGGACCGCCTGAGTAAATCCAATCCGGCGGCTTTTTGCGGGCTTCCTCCGTGAATGAAAATACCGGTGCTGAGGTGTAGTTTTGGGGGCTGAGTTGAAGGTCCGGCTTGTGCGGCCCCAGTGACACACCCGGTTACAAGTTACTCCTCAAACAGGTTACCGGTCAAGTCCCCGGGCTCCCGGCACAGATGACAGCCTTTGTAGATGGAGCGCAGTAGGTGAGCGGCTCCAGGCACACTATGTACCGAGAGACTGAGATGGCAAAATCTCGGCAGTGGGCTGTGTGCTAAGATAGTAAGGCAACTGTGTTAGTGTTCAAAATGAATAAAAGGGGTAAATTAGTACAGGTTTTAGGGTATAAAATCAAGTTACTGCAGGAGCTCAATTTGAAAGCTGCCACCTTGCACTGTAGCAAGCTCCGCCTCTTACCCCTCATTTTAACCGACCTATCCTGAGGTAGGGCATGGCCCTTACCTCCTCTAATATCAGAAATGATCTCCTTCAATTCTGGCCCAAAAAGGGTCTTACCTTTAAAGGGAACAGCTAAAAGCTTATGTTTTAATGACACATCAGCAGACCAAGATTTGAGCCACAATGCTCTACGTGCTAAAATAGCAAATCCTGCATTTTGTGCCGCTAATTTAGCAACTTGAAAAGCGGCATCAGTAATAAAAGAATTAGCTAGCTTAAGAGCCTTAATTCTATCTAGAATGTCATCTAATGGAGTCTCAACCTTAAGAGACTCTTTTAGAGCCTCAAACCAAAAAGCTGCTGCAGTAGTTACTGGAACAATGCAAGCCGTAGGTTGTAAAAGAAATCCCTGGTTAACAAATAATTTCTTTAGTAGACCCTCTAATTTCTTATCCATAGGATCCTTGAAAGCACAACTATCCTCAATGGGTATAGTAGTACGCTTAGCTAGGTTAGATATAGCTCCCTTTACCTTAGGGACCGTTTGCCATGAGTCTCGAATGGTATCTGATATAGGAAACATTTTCTTAAAATTAGCAGAGGGAGAAAACGGTATACCTGGTCTATCCCATTCCTTACTAATAATTTCCGAAATTCTCTTAGGAACCGGAAAAACATCAGTGTAAGTAGGAACTTCCAAATATGTATCCATTTTACACAATTTCTCTGGAGGAATCACAATAGGATCACAATCATCCAGAGTTGCTAAAACCTCCCTAAGCAACAGGCGGAGGTGTTCAAGCTTAAATTTAAATAACATAGCATCAGAATCTGTCTGAGGCAAAACATTCCTTGAATCAGAAATTTCACCCTCAGACAGTAATTCCCTGATCCCCAACTCAGAGCACTGTGAGGGAACATCGGAAATAGCTAATAAAGCATCAGTGGATTCAGTATTTACATTAATACTTGACCTACTGCGTTTACCCTGCAACACTGGTAATTTAGACAATACCTCTGTAAGGGTAGTTGACATAACTGCAGCCATCTCCTCAGAGTAAAGGAATTAGACGCACTAGAGGTACTTGGCGTCACTTGTGTGGGCATAAAAGGTTATGACACTTGGGGAGAATTGGATGGCATATCCTGATTCTCTTCAGACTCAGAATCATCCCTAGGCACACTTACTTTATTTAAAATATGCTCTTTACATTGTAAAGCCCTTTCAGTACAAAAGTTACACAATGTTAGAGGGGGTTGCACAATAGCTTCTAAACACATAGAACAATGAGAAACCTTAAAGGGACATTTAACACCTGATGAAAAATGCTAAAACCTACTTTTTCTTATTAATAAAAATAAAATAATCACTGCTGTCTATTTTATCTATTCCTCTTACCCCAAACTGTTGACAAAGATTGTTTTGAAGTACAGTGTTGATCCAGTGCTTGATTCTACTATGTAAACTGCCATATTGTAATGTACCTTACAGGGGCACAGCAGTCACATGACACACACAGCATATTATTTGTTGCACATACTTAGAGAATCACATATGTTTGCAGTGTGTGAGCTGCAGTGTCTGAAGATACTTATTTTTTTGTCACTCACAGTATAAATGTATTAGCTTTCCCCATCTAATACACATATTATGCAGAACAATTGAAATAAAATTCTTTATAAGCACTGTTTATGTTTTTAACACCCCCCACAGTTTTACTCTTCAAACTGCCCACAAGTTTTATGCTCTAAGCAAAAGTTGTTTCCAGTGAACTTCAGGCACTATTGTCGTAAATCATTTGTAAGCTCCGTGAGGGAGAGAGGGAGGGGGAGGCTCTCAGACATGCTGGATATACTGATATACTCCATGCAGAAGATTTTTGCTTCTTATGACCTCTCCTGCTTATGTACCAGCTAATGTGATCAGTTAGTAATGATCATCTGGTTTTATTTAGCAGTGTGATCTGCTCTTGTCACACCCTCTGCCAAGACACAGTCACTAGAGCAGAACTCTGTGTGTGATCATCAGAGGGTGTGACAGGAGCAGATCACACTGGTAAATAAAACAGACAATCATTACTAACTAGTGTTCACATTAGCTGGTACATAAGCAGGAGAGATCACAAGAAGCAGAAATCTGCTCTGCATGAAGTATATCAGTACAGGGTGGCTCTAAGGGGGGGCATTGGGGGGCAATGCCCCCCAAATGGAATGCTGTGCCCCCCAGGGCAAAAGAAGTGATTTAAAAAAAGATTTTTATTTTTTTTTAAATTTTAAAAGTGACGGAACGTCCAGGGTCCCAAATGTCGCATCAACCATTTGCAGCCACTGGACCCTGGAGATCCGCCACTGGAGGCCCCAGCTAATCTCTTTACTCTCCTATTTACAACTAGATAACAACTAAAGTTGCATTTCCCTGCTGGTGCACTCACAGTTAACCTAGGGCTTGCAATGCACCTCCTCCTGCTAGCCCACTTACTACAGAGCTGACGTGAGATGATGACATCATCAGACCTCTGCAGGAAGTGCTGGGAGAAGCTAACAGTCAGTGAGAGGGAAGGCAGAAGTAATTTTGTGAAAACACAGCCGTATAACCAATGTGTGTGTGAGAGTAGTATCCCTTCCCTATTGTGCTTTATATCCTAGCAGCCACAGATAAAGAAGCAAATTGGGAATTCCTTGGTTTCACCACTGCAGGTCACACAAAACAAGTGTGCATTGTGCCTGCTTTATCTGCAGTGATCAGTGTAAAATGCATGTCAGATTATAGGTGCTCAAATACACACACTTCAAATGTAGCTGTGGGACAATGAGTGAAATAGCCTTATGTTTATTATTTACATGTTTCAAAACATCTCCTATTTGTCCCCAGGGTTGTTTTATTATATATATATATATATATATATATATATATATATATATATATATATATATATATATACATACACACACATACATACATACATACATACACACACTGTGTGTATATGTATATATATATATATATATATATATATATATTGTTTGTGTATATATATATATATATATATATATATATATATATATATATATGTGTGTGTATATACATATATACCGTGTGTATGTGTGTGTGTATATATATATATATATATATATATATATATACAGTGTGTGTGTGTTTATATATATATATATATACTGTGTATGTATATATATGTGTGTGAGTGTATATGTATGTATATATATATATATATATATACATACATAATTTGTGTGTATATACATACTGTATATACTGTGTGTGTGCTGGTAAATATCATTAATAATATCTGTACAAGTAATGTACTGCTTGGCACTCAAACTTATTGTCACGTAAAAGCTTATTTGATCATTAGTAGGGTCATTGGTAGAGCTACACATGCAAACAGTGTCCACTGGCTGTGTCATATGTGGGAGACATTCCTGAGATATAACAAATATAACCCCTGCACTGCCATAAATCTGGTAAATGTAACTGCTGCGGCACTGCCAGACATCTTATAAATTTAACCCCTATACTCCTTGAGATATGACACATGTAACCGCTGCACTTCCAGAAATATAAACAAATCTAACTCCTGCACAGCCAGAGATCTGATAAATGTAACCCCTGGACTGCCACAGTAGGTCTGCTCTTATTTTGACTCTCATACATGCTTTTTAAATGCGTGCCCCCTCGTGAAAAAAAATGCCCCCCCATTTCATTCGTTCTGGAGCCTGTATCCGTATATCCAGCGTGTCTGACTCTGAGAGCCTCCCTCTCCCTCTCTCCCTCACGGAGCTTCAGCTTACAAATGATTTATGACAATAGTGCCTGCCCTGAAGCCGTGCACTGGAAACGGCTTTTGCTTAGAGCATAATACTTGAGGGCAGTTTGAAGAGCAAAACTGTGGGGGACGTTAAAAACATAAACAGTTCTTATAAAGCATTATATTTCAATTATACTGCATAATATGTGTGTTAGATAGGGAAAGCTAATACATTTATACTGTGAGTGACACATAAATATGTATGTTTAGAGGCTGCAGCTCACACTGCAGCCAGATGTGATTCTCTAAGTAATATGCTGTGTGTGTCATGTGACAGCATAATGAGCATGTGACTGCTGTGCCCCTGAAATGCACGTTACAATATGGCAGCTTAGATAGGAAATTAAGCACTGAATCAACATTGTACTTCAAAGCAATTTCCTTCAACAGTTTGGAGTAAGAGGAACAAATAAAATAGAAACAGTGATTATTTTATTTTTACTAATAAGAAAATGTATTTTTAAGGGATTATTAGAAGACAGGTGTTAAGTGTCCCTTTAATGCCAGACATGTTGAACAGACTAGTAATACCACAAAAGTCGTTTAAACACTTATTTATAGCATAAAATAAACATTAGAAAAAACGTGTACTGTGCCTTTAAGAAAAGAAAAAGTGAACAATTTTTCCAAAATGCACAAAAAACGTTAAATTATTCCCAAATTTAACTTAATATCATTGCTTAATCCAAAAATTACTGCACCTAGAAGCAAGGGCAGAAATAAGGCTTTAGAAGTACTTATTTCAACATGTAGTCAAAAGATAGATAAAAATACACTCTGCACCTTGCCACAGCTCAGCTGTGGTGCCTACCTGCCCCCAGGGTACTTCGAATCAAGTTTCCAACCCTTCAGACCAGCTACACAGTCCAGGAGCCACCGAGTTACTGTTTGCTGCTGCTAAGCCTGAAGAAATTGTGCCAAAATAGGCTCCGCCCCTTAAGGTCAAAAGTCAGAGTAGGCCCAAACAACACCGCATGGAAATGCAGTTTTGCACTAAAGTAGAAATACACACACAATATAACCCTCAAGCATAAAACCAATAAGTTTTAAGTGCCAAAAATAAAAAACATAAAACATTGTTTTTTTTATATTGTCTCCCATGTCACATAATGCCCAAATATCAACTAATGATAAATAGAAAATAGGGACTCCAGTAACACCCCTCTTATTAAAATAGGTTTTACTGCTTACCCCATTCCCATACAGGGAAATATTGCCAGCTAGTTCTGATACACCAAGTCTCCTCAGAAAAAAAGGCTGCACATACCTTAATGCTGCTTGAAGCATGAAACCGGTCTCCACACTGAAGATGTCTCATGGTTACCTTCAGAATTCTTGTGGGAACCAGTGTGGATCTTAGTTACAAATGCTAAGATCATCAAACCTCAGGGCAGAAATCTTCTTCCATATCCCCCTGAGGAAAATAGTACGCACCGGTACCATTTAAAATAAAAAAAACTTCTTGATTGAAGAAACTAAAACTAACACCTCACTTTACCATGTATTCCTAGTATAACACAGGCAAAGAGAATGACTGGGGGTGGAGGGGAAGGGGAGGGGCTATATATACAGCTCTGCTGTGGTGCTCTTTGCCACTTCCTGTTAGCAGGAGGTTAATATCCCACAAGTAAGGATGAAATCCGTGGACTCATCATATCTTTGTAAAAGAAAAAATACAATACCCCCCCAACATTAAAACCCACCACCCACACACCCAACCCTACTCTAAAACCCACCCAATCCCCCCTTTAAAAAAAAAACCTAACACTACCCCCTTGAAGATCACCCTACCTTGAGCCGTCTTCACCCAGCCGGGCACAAGTGGACCTCCAGAGGGGCAGAAGTCTTCATCCAATCCGGCCAGAAGAGGACATCCAGACCGGCAGAAGTCTTCACCCAGGCGGCATCTTCTATCTTCTTCCATCCAGAGCGGAGCGGGTCCATCTTGAAGACATCCGACGCGGAGCATCCTCTTCCATCCGACGGTGACTGAAGAATGAAGGTTCCTTTAAGTGACGTCATCCAAGATGTCGTCCCTTCAATTCCGATTGGCTGATAGAATCCTATCAGCCAATCGGAATTAAGGTAGGAAAAATCCTATTGGATGATCCAATCAGCCAATAGGATTGAAGTTCAATCCTATTGGCTGATCCAATCAGCCAATAGGATTGAGCTCGCATTCTATTGGCTGTTCTAATCAGCCAATAGAATGCAAGCTCAATTCTATTGGCTGATTGCATCAGCCAATAGGATTTTTCCTACCTTAATTCCGATTGGCTGATAGGATTCTATCAGCCAATCGGAATTGAAGGGACACCATCTTGGATGACATCACTTAAAGGAACCTTCATTCTTCAGTCACCGTCGGATGGAAGAGGATGCTCCGCATCGGATGTCTTCAAGATGGACCTGCTCTGCTCCGGATGGAAGAAGATAGAAGATGCCGCCTGGATGAAGACTTCTGCTGGTCTGGATGTCCTCTTCTGGCCGGATCGGATGAAGACTTCTGCCCCTCTGGAGGTCCACTTGTGCCCAGCTGGGTGAAGACGGCTCAAGGTAGGGTGATCTTCAAGGGGGTAGTGTTAGGTTTTTTTTAAGGGGGGATTGGGTGGGTTTTAGAGTAGGGTTGGTTGTGTGGGTGGTGGGTTTTAATGTTGGGGGAGCATTGTATTTTTTTTTACAGGTAAAAGAGCTGAGTACTTTGGGGCAATGACCCGCAAAAGGCCCTTTTAAGGGCTATTTGTAATTTAGTATAGGGTAGGGAATTTTATTATTTTGGGGGGCTTTTTTATTTTATTAGGGGGATTAGATTAGGTGTAATTAGTTTAAAAAACAATTGTAATTCTTTTTTTATTATCTGTAATTTAGTGTGTTTTTTTTGTACTTTAGTTTATTTAATGTAATTGTAGTTAATTTAGTAAATTAATTTAATAATAGTGTAGTGTTAGGTGTAATTGTAACTTAGGTTAGGATTTATTTTACAGGTAAATTTGAATTTATTTTAACTAGGTAGCTATTAAATAGTTAATAACTATTTCATAACTATTGTACCTAGTAAAAATAAATACAAACTTGCCTGTAAAATAAAAATAAATCCTAAGCTAGCTACAATGTAACTATTAGTTATATTGTAGCTAGCTTACGCCTAGATTTAGAGTTTTGTCGGTAACGACCCGCGTAGCTAACGCATGCTTTTTTTTCCCTGCACCTTTTAAATACCGCTGGTATTTAGAGTTCACATAATGGCAGGGTTTTCAGTGCGTTAGGCTCCAAAAAGGGAGCGTAGAGCATAATTTAACGCCACTGCAACTCTAGATACCAGCGGTGCTTACGGACGCGGCCAGCTTAAAAAATGTGCTCGTGCACGATTCCCCCATAGGAAACAATGGGGCTGTTTGAGCTGAAAAAAAACCTAACACCTGCAAAAAAGCAGCGTTCAGCTCTTAACGCAGCCCCATTATTTCCTATGGGGAAACACTTCCTGCGTCTGCACCTAACCCTCTAACATGTACCCCGAGTCTAAACACCCCTAACCTTACACTTATTAACCCCTAATCTGCCGCCCCCGCTATCGCTGACACCTACATATTTTTTTTAACCCCTAATCTGCCGCTCCGTAAACCGCCGCTACCTACATTATCCCTGTGTACCCCTAATCTGCTGCCCCTAACACCGCCGACCCCTATATTATATTTATTAACCCCTAATCTGCCCCCCACAACGTCGCCTCCACCTGCCTACACTTATTAACCCCTAATCTGCCGAGCGGACCACACCGCTACTATAATAAAGTTATTAACCCCTAATCCGCCTCACTCCCGCCTCAATAACCCTATAATAAATAGTATTAACCCCTAATCTGCCCTCCCTAACATCGCCGACACCTAACTTCAAGTATTAACCCCTAATCTGCCAACCCAATCTTGCCGCTACTGTAATAAATTTTTTAACCCCTAAAGCTAAGTCTAACACTAACACCCCCCTAAGTTAAATATAATTTAAATCTAACGAAATAAATTAACTCTTATTAAATAAATTATTCCTATTTAAATCTAAATACTTACCTGTAAAATAAACCCTAATATAGCTACAATATAAATTATAATTATATTGTAGCTATTTTAGGATTAATATTTATTTTACAGGCAACTTTGTATTTATTTTAACCAGGTACAATAGCTATTAAATAGTTAAGAACTATTTAATAGCTACCTAGTTAAAATAATTACAAAATTACCTGTAAAATAAATCCTAACCTAAGTTACAATTAAACCTAACACTAAACTATGAATAAATTAATTAAATAAATGACCTACAAATAACTACAATTAAATAAACTAACTAAAGTACAAAAAATAAAAAAGAACTAAGTTACAAAAAATAAAAAAATATTTACAAACATTAGAAAAATATTACAACAATTTTAAACTAATTACACCTACTCTAAGCCCCCTAATAAAATAACAAAGACCCCCAAAATAAAAAAAATGCCCTACCCTATTCTAAAATAAAAAAGTACAAAGCTCTTTTACCTTTCCAGCCCTGAAAAGGGCCCTTTGCGGGGCATGCCCCAAAGAATTCAGCTCTTTTGCCTGTAAAAAAAAAACATACAATACCCCCCCCCAACATTACAACCCACCACCCACATACCCCTAATCTAACCCAAACCCCCCTTAAATAAACCTAACACTAAGCCCCTGAAGATCTCCCTACCTTGTCTTCACCTCACCGGGTCCCGATCTGTCCAGAAGAGGGTCCGAAGTCTTGATCCAAGCCCAAGCGGAGGGCTGAAGAGTGACGTCCATCCTCAGGCTGAAGTCTGGATCCAAGCGGCGGCTGAAGAACTCCATCATCGGGCTGAAGTCGGAAGTCCATCATCGGGATGAAGTCTTCTATCAAGCCGCATCTTCAATCTTCTTTCTTCCGGAGCGGAGCAAGCCATCTTCTTCCAAGCCGACGCGGAACATCCTCTTCAACCGACGCCTACTAGCCGAATGACGGTTCCTTTAAATGACATCATCCAAGATGACGTCCCTCGAATTCCGATTGGCTGATAGGATTCTATCAGCCAATCGGAATTAAGGTAGGAAAATTCTGATTGGCTGATGGAATCAGCCAATCAGAATCAAGTTCAATCCGATTGGCTGATCCGATCAGCCAATCAGATTGAGCTCGCATTCTATTGGCTGATCAGAACAGCCAATAGAATGCGAGCTAAATCTGATTGGCTGATCGGATCAGCAAATTGGATTGAACTTGATTCTGATTGGCTGATTTATCAGCCAATCAGAATATTCCTACCTTAATTCCGATCGGAATTCGAGGGACGCCATCTTGGATGACAGATCGGGACCCGGTGAGGTGAAGACAAGATAGGAAGATCTTCAGGGGCTTAGTGTTAGGTTTATTTAAGGGGGGTTTGGGTAAGATTAGGGGTATGTGGGTGGTGGGTTGTAATGTTGGGGGGGGGTATTGTATGTTTTTTTTTACAGGCAAAAGAGCTGAATTCTTTGGGGCATGCCCCGCAAAGGGCCCTTTTCAGGGCTGGTAAGGTAAAAGAGCTTTGAACTTATTTAATTTAGAATAGGGTAGGGCATTTTTTTATTTTGGGGGTCTTTGTTATTTTATTAGGGGGCTTAGAGTAGGTGTAATTAGTTTAAAATTGTTGTAATATTTTTCTAATGTTTGTAAATATTTTTTTATTTTTTGTAACTTAGTTCTTTTTTATTTTTTGTACTTTAGTTAGTTTATTTCATTGTATTTATTTGTAGATATTGTATTTAATTAATTTATTGATAGTGTAGTGTTAGGTTTAATTGTAGATAATTGTAGGTATTTTATTTAATTAATTTATTGATAGTGTAGTGTTAGGTTTAATTGTAACTTAGGTTAGGATTTATTTTACAGGTAATTTTGTAATTATTTTAACTATTTTAGCTATTAAATAGTTCTTAACTATTTAATAGCTATTGTACCTGGTTAATATAAATACAAAGTTACCTGTAAAATAAATATAAATCCTAAAATAGCTATAATATAATTATAATTTATATTGTAGCTATATTAGGGTTTATTTTACAGGTAAGTATTTAGCTTTAAATAGGAATAATTTATTTAATAAGAGTTCATTTATTTTGTTAGATTTAAATTATATTTAACTTAGGGGGGTGTTAGTGTTAGACTTAGCTTTAGGGGTTAATCCATTTATTACAGTAGCGGCGAGATTCGGTTGGCAGATTAGGGGTTAATACTTGAAGTTAGGTGTCGGCGATGTTAGGGAGGGCAGATTAGGGGTTAATACTATTTATTATAGGGTTATTAAGGCGGGAGTGAGGCGGATTAGGGGTTAATAACTTTATTATAGTAGTGGTGCGGTCCGCTCGGCAGATTAGGGGTTAATAAGTGTAGGCAGGTGGAGGCGACGTTGAGGGGGGCAGATTAGGGGTTAATAAATATAATATAGGGGTCGGCGGTGTTAGGGGCAGCAGATTAGGGGTACATAAGGATAACGTAGTTGGCGGCGCTTTACGGTCGGCAGATTAGGGGTTAATTATTGTAGGTAGCTGGCGGCGACGTTGTGGGGTGCAGGTTAGGGGTTAATAAATATAATATAGGGGTCGGCGGTGTTAGGGGCAGCAGATTAGGGGTACATAAGTATAACGTAGGTGGCGGTCGGCAGATTAGGGGTTAAAAAAATTGAATCGAGTGGCGGCGATGTGGGGGGACCTCGGTTTAGGGGTACATAGGTAGTTTATGGGTGTTAGTGTACTTTAGAGCACAGTAGTTAAGAGCTTTATAAACCGGCGTTAGCCCAGAAAGCTCTTAACCACTGACTTTTTTCTGCGGCTGGAGTTTTGTCGTTAGATTTCTAACGCTCACTTCAGCCACGACCGGCGTTAGAAAGATCCCATTGAAAAGATAGGATACACAAATGACGTAAGGGGATCTGCGGTATGGAAAAGTCGCGGCTGGAAAGTGAGCGTTAGACCCTTTAATGACTGACTCTAAATACCGGCGGTAGCCCAAAATCAGTGTTAGGAGCCTCTAACGCTGGTTTTCACGGCTACCGCCCAACTCTAAATCTAGGCCTTAGGGTTTATTTTATCGGTAAGTATTTAGTTTTAAATAGGATTAATTTATTTAATAGTAGTAATTTAATTTCATTTTATTTAAATTATATTTAAGATGGGGGGGTTAGACTTAGGGTTAGACTTAGGTTTAGGGGTTAATAAATTTAGTAAAGTAGCGGCGACGTTAGGGCGGCAGATTAAGGGTTAATAAATGTAGGTAGGTGTCGGCGATGTTAATAAAATGTAACTAGTGTTTGCGAGGCGGGAGTGTGGCGGTTTAGGGATTAATATATTTATTACAGTGGCGGCGATGTTCAGTCGGCAGATTAGGGGTTAAACATTTTAATTAAGTGTTTGCTATGTGGGGGGGGGTCTCGGTTTAGGGGTTAATAGGTAGTTTATGGGTGTTAGTGTACTAACGCTGTAACATAAAACTCTTAACTACTGACTTTTAAATGTGGTAGGAGTCTGGACAGGAGAGGGTCTACCGCTCACTTTTTCAAGCAATCGTAATACCGGCGTTAGGAAAATCCCATTAAAAAGATAGGATACGCAATTGACATAAGGGGATTTGTAGTATGCGAAAATCGCAGAAAAAAAGTGAGCGGTACACCTGTACCTGCTAGACTCGTAATACCAGCGGGTGTTAAAAAGCAGCATTGGGACCCCTCAACTCTGCTTTTTAAGGCTAACGCAAGACTCGTAATCTAGCTGATAGTGTTTATTGAAGTTATGAAGTGAACTCCCCATTGCTGTATTGCATAAGGCTGAGAGTGAGACGTTTACATTTGCTGCTTATGTCAAATGTGGCCTTAAGTGATAAGCTTTGCTTGTTCTGACAGGCCTTGACAATACATTGCACAATTCAATTCATCAATGTTTTCTTGGCTGGGATTAGACATTTTTCATCATTCTTGAGGGCACAGCAGTCTGGGATCTTAATTTTTAGTGTGAGAAATCTAGAGGTATAAAATGTCTACAACATCATAGGAAGGTAATTATTGCCCTTTGAGAGGAATAGCTTGGACAAATGAAGGGAAATAAATGTCCAGGTAGAATATGATTATGCAGAAGTATGGAAATTTTCTCACTACCTCTTTATTTTGCCCAGTGTAAACATGGGGCTTATGATGACAATGCCTTTAAAGGGACATGAAACCCAAATTTTGCCTTTCATGAATCAGACAATTTTAAACAACTTTCCAATTAACTTTTATTATCTAATGTGTTATACTCTCATAGTATCCTTTGTTGAAAAGCATACCTAGGTAGACTAAGAAGCTGCTGATTGGTGGCTACACTTATGTGCCTCATGTCATTGGCTCACAATGTGTTCAGCTATCTCATAGTAGTATGTTGCTGCTTTTTCGGCAAAGGATATCAAAAGAATGAAGAAAATTAAAAAATAGAAATAAATTGGAAAAAGTTTTTAAAATGGTATTATTTATCTGAAATAAGATAGAAAAAAACATAATTTATGTAAGAACTTACCTGATAAATTCATTTCTTTCATATTAGCAAGAGTCCATGAGCTAGTGACGTATGGGATATACATTCCTACCAGGAGGGGCAAAGTTTCCCAAACCTCAAAATGCCTATAAATACACCCCTCACCACACCCACAATTCAGTTTAACGAATAGCCAAGAAGTGGGGTGATAAAAAAGTGCGAAAGCATATAAAATAAGGAATTGGAATAATTGTGCTTTATACAAAATCATAACCACCACAAAAAAAGGGCGGGCCTCATGGACTCTTGCTAATATGAAAGAAATGAATTTATCAGGTAAGTTCTTACATAAATTATGTTTTCTTTCATGTAATTAGCAAGAGTCCATGAGCTAGTGACGTATGGGATAATGACTACCCAAGAAGTGGATCTTTCCACACAAGAGTCACTAGAGAGGGAGGGATAAAAGAAAGACAGCCAATTCCTGCTGAAAATAATCCACACCCAAAATAAAGTTTAACGAAAAACATAAGCAGAAGATTCAAACTGAAACCGCTGCCTGAAGTACTTTTCTACCAAAAACTGCTTCAGAAGAAGAAAATACATAAAAATGGTAGAATTTAGTAAAAGTATGCAAAGAGGACCAAGTCGCTGCTTTGCAGATCTGGTCAACCGAAGCTTCATTCCTAAACGCCCAGGAAGTAGAAACTGACCTAGTAGAATGAGCTGTAATTCTCTGAGGCGGAGTTTTACCCGACTCAACATAGACAAGATGAATTAAAGATTTCAACCAAGATGCCAAAGAAATGGCAGAAGCTTTCTGGCCTTTTCTAGAACCGGAAAAGATAACAAATAGACTAGAAGTCTTACGAAAAGATTTCGTAGCTTCAACATAATATTTCAAAGCTCTAACAACATCCAAAGAATGCAACGATTTCTCCTTAGAATTCTTAGGATTAGGACATAATGAAGGAACCACAATTTCTCTACTAATGTTGTTGGAATTCACAACTTTAGGTAAAAATTCAAAAGAAGTTATCCTGATGAAAAATCAGAAAAGGAGACTCACAAGAAAGAGCAGATAATTCAGAAATTCTTCTGGCAGAAGAGATGGCCAAAAGGAACAAAACTTTCCAAGAAAGTAATTTAATGTCCAATGAATGCATAGGTTCAAACGGAGGAGCTTGAAGAGCTCCCAGAACCAAATTCAAACTCCAAGGAGGAGAAATTGACTTAATGACAGGTTTTATACGAACCAAAGCTTGTACAAAACAATGAATATCAGGAAGAATAGCAATCTTTCTGTGAAAAAGAACAGAAAGAGCAGAGATTTGACCTTTCAAGGAACTTGCGGACAAACCCTTATCTAAACCATCCTGAAGAAACTGTAAAATTCTCGGTATTCTAAAAGAATGCCAGGAAAAATGATGAGAAAGACACCAAGAAATATAAGTCTTCCAGACTCTATAATATATCTCTCGAGATACAGATTTACGAGCCTGTAACATAGTATTAATCACAGAGTCAGAGAAACCTCTTTGACCAAGAATCAAGCGTTCAATCTCCATACCTTTAAATTTAAGGATTTCAGATCCTGATGGAAAAAAGGACCTTGTGACAGAAGGTCTGGTCTTAATGGAAGAGTCCACGGTTGGCAAGAGGCCATCCGGACAAGATCCGCATACCAAAACCTGTGAGGCCATGCCGGAGCTACCAGCAGAACAAACGAGCATTCCTTCAGAATCTTGGAGATTACTCTTGGAAGAAGAACTAGAGGCGGAAAGATATAGGCAGGATGATACTTCCACGGAAGTGATAATGCATCCACTGCCTCCGCCTGAGGATCCCGGGATCTGGACAGATACCTGGGAAGTTTCTTGTTTAGATGGGACGCCATCAGATCTATTTCTGGAAGTTCCCACATTTGAACAATCTGAAGAAATACCTCTGGGTGAAGAGACCATTCGCCCGGATGCAACGTTTGGCGACTGAGATAATCCGCTTCCCAATTGTCTACACCTGGGATATGAACCGCAGAGATTAGACAGGAGCTGGATTCCGCCCAAACCAAAATTCGAGATACTTCTTTCATAGCCAGAGGACTGTGAGTCCCTCCTTGATGATTGATGTATGCCACAGTTGTGACATTGTCTGTCTGAAAACAAATGAACGATTCTCTCTTCAGAAGAGGCCAAAACTGAAGAGCTCTGAAAATCGCACGGAGTTCCAAAATATTGATCGGTAATCTCACCTCCTGAGATTCCCAAACTCCTTGTGCCATCAGAGATCCCCACACAGCTCCCCAACCTGTGAGACTTGCATCTGTTGAAATTACAGTCCAGGTCGGAAGCACAAAAGAAGCCCCCTGAATTAAACGATGGTGATCTGTCCACCATGTTAGAGAGTGTCGAACAATCGGTTTTAAAGATATTAATTGAGATATTTTCGTGTAATCCTTGCACCATTGCTTCAGCATACAGAGCTGAAGAGGTCGCATGTGAAAACGAGCAAAGGGGTTCGCGTCCGATGCAGCAGTCATAAGACCTAGAATTTCCATGCATAAGGCTACCGAAGGGAATGATTGTGACTGAAGGTTTCGACAAGCTGTAATCAACTTTAGACATCTCTTGTCTGTTAAAGACAGAGTCATGGACACTGAATCCATCTGGAAACCCAGAAAGGTTACCCTTGTCTGAGGAATCAAAGAACTTTTTGGTAAATTGATCCTCCAACCATGATCTTGAAGAAACAACACAAGTCGATTCGTATGAGATTCTGCTAAATGTAAAGACTGAGCAAGTACCAAGATATCGTCCAAATAAGGAAATACCACAATACCCTGTTCTCTGATTACAGACAGCAGGGCACCGAGAACCTTTGTAAAAATTCTTGGAGCTGTAGCTAGGCCAAACGGCAGAGCCACAAACTGGTAATGCTTGTCCAGAAACGAGAATCTCAGAAACTGATAATGATCTGGATGAATCGGAATATGCAGATATGCATCCTGTAAATCTATTGTGGACATATAATTCCCTTGCTGAACAAAAGGTAAGATAGTCCTTACAGTTACCATCTTGAACGTTGGTATCCTTACATAACGATTCAATATTTTTAGATCCAGAACTGGTCTGAAAGAATTCTCCTTCTTTGGTACAATGAAGAGATTTGAATAAAACCCCATCCCCTGTTCCGGAACTGGAACTGGCATAATTACTCCAGTCAACTCTAGATCTGAAACACATTTCAGAAATGCTTGAGCTTTTACTGGATTTACTGGGACACGGGAAAGAAAAAATCTCTTTGCAGGAGGTCTCAACTTGAAACCAATTCTGTACCCTTCTGAAACAATGCTCTGAATCCAAAGATTGTGAACAGAATTGATCCAAATTTCCTTGAAAAAACGTAACCTGCCCCCTACCAGCTGAGCTGGAATGAGGGCCGCACCTTCATGTGGACTTAGAAGCAGGTTTTGCCTTTCTAGCTGGCTTGGATTTATTCCAAACTGGAGATGGTCTCCAAACTGAAACTGCTCCTGAGGATGAAGGATCAGGCTTTTGTTCTTTGTTGAAACGAAAGGAACGAAAACGATTATTAGCCCTGTTTTTACCCTTAGATTTTTTATCCTGTGGTAAAAAAGTTCCTTTCCCACCAGTAACAGTTGAAATAATGGAATCCAACTGAGAACCAAATAATTTGTTACCCTGGAAAGAAATGGAAAGTAAAGTTGATTTAGAAGCCATATCAGCATTCCAAGTTTTAAGCCATAAAGCTCTTCTAGCTAAAATAGCTAGAGACATAAACCTGATATCAACTCTGATAATATCAAAAATGGCATCACAGATAAAATTATTAGCATGTTGAAGAAGAATAATAATATCATGAGAATCACGATGTGTTACTTGTTGCGCTAAAGTTTCCAACCAAAAAGTTGAAGCTGCAGCAACATCAGCCAAAGATATAGCAGGTCTAAGAAGATTACCTGAACACAGATAAGCTTTTCTTAGAAAGGACTCCATTTTCCTATCTAGAGGGTCCTTAAACGAAGTACCATCTGACGTAGGAATAGTAGTACGTTTAGCAAGGGTAGAAATAGCCCCATCAACTTTAGGGATCTTGTCCCAAAATTCTAATCTGTCAGGCGGCACAGGATATAATTGCTTAAAACGTTTAGAAGGAGTAAATGAATTACCCAAATTATCCCATTCTTTGGAAATTACTGCAGAAATAGCATCAGGGACAGGAAAAACTTCTGGAATAACTACAGGAGTTTTAAAAACCTTATTTAAACGTTTAGATTTAGTATCAAGAGGACCAGAATCCTCTATTTCTAAAGCAATTAGGACTTCTTTAAGCAAAGAACGAATAAATTCCATTTTAAATAAATATGAAGATTTATCAGCATCAACCTCTGAGACAGAATCCTCTGAACCAGAGGATTCATCAGAATCAGAATGATGATGTTCAGTTAAAAATTCATCTGTAGGGAGAGAAGTTTTAAAAGATTTTTTATGTTTACTAGAAGGAGAAATAACAGACATAGCCTTCTTTATGGATTCAGAAACAAAATCTCTTATATTATCAGGAACATTCTGCACCTTAGATGTTGAAGGAACTGCAACAGGCAATGGTACTTTACTAAAGGAAATATTATCTGCTTTAACAAGTTTGTCATGACAATCAATACAAACAACAGCTGGAGGAATAGCTACCAAAAGTTTACAGCAGATACACTTAGCTTTGGTAGATTCAGCACTTGACAGCGATTTTCCTGTAGTATCTTCTGACTCAGATGCAACGTGAGACATCTTGCAATATGTAAGAGAAAAAACATATATATAAAGCAAAATTGATCAAATTCCTTAAATGACAGTTTCAGGAATGGGAAAAAATGCCAAAGAACAAGCTTCTAGCAACCAGAAGCAATAAAAAATGAGACTGAAATAATGTGGAGACAAGAGTGACGCCCATATTTTTTCGCGCCAAATAAGACGCCCACATTATTTGGCGCCTAAATGCTTTTTGGCGCCAAAAATGACGCCACATCCGGAACGCCGACATTTTTGGCGCAAAATAACGTCAAAAAGTGACGCAACTTCCGGCGACATGTATGACGCCGGAAACGGAAATAGAATTTTTGCGCCAAAAAAGTCCGCGCCAAGAATGACGCAATAAAATGAAGCATTTTCAGCCCCCGCGAGCCTAACAGCCCACAGGGAAAAAGTCAAATTTTAAGGTAAGAAAAATGTTAAATTAAAATGCATTATCCCAAATATGAAACTGACTGTCTGAAAAATAAGGAAAGTTGAACATTCTGAGTCAAGGCAAATAAATGTTTGAATACATATATTTAGAACTTTATAAACAAAGTGCCCAACCATAGCTAGGAGTGTCACAAAAAATAAGACTTACTTACCCCAGGACACTCATCTACATATAGTAGATAGCCAAACCAGTACTGAAACGAGAATCAGCAGAGGTAATGGTATATATAAGAGTATATCGTCGATCTGAAAAGGGAGGTAAGAGATGAATCTCTACGACCGATAACAGAGAACCTATGAAATAGACCCCTTAGAAGGAGATCACTGCATTCAAATAGGCAATACTCCTCACATCCCTCTGACATTCACTGCACGCTGAGAGGAAAACCGGGCTCCAACTTGCTGCGGAGCGCATATCAACGTAGAATCTAGCACAAACTTACTTCACCACCTCCATCGGAGGCAAAGTTTGTAAAACTGAATTGTGGGTGTGGTGAGGGGTATATTTATAGGCATTTTGAGGTTTGGGAAACTTTGCCCCTCCTGGTAGGAATGTATATCCCATACGTCACTAGCTCATGGACTCTTGCTAATTACATGAAAGAAAAATTGTTTTTTCATGACCCTTTAACTCTGGCATATTTCATATGAATTATTAGACTGATGAAATACATCATGGTCAGGTAACAAAAGGAAACATATTCTAGTGGTTCAGAAGGAAAATAAAGAGGCAGTATATACATTTTGCTTTTGTTTGATAAAATAATAAAAAAAGAAAGTGTAAGGATTTGCAGCACTCTTCCCTCATACAGAAGTAATAACACTAAAACATTAACTTTATTAAGATAATTAAAAGAGGGGACTAAGCCCTGAATAACCCCCATCAATCACCTTATGTGCAAACTAAAAACCATGATTCATCCCCCTTTTTCCTGGCCAATAACTGGGTAATTATTCAGGTGCCAGGTATGAAGAGCACAAATCAGTGGCAAAAAACAACTAACGCGTTTTGGCCTTAACGCAGGCCTTTCTCAATGTTTGAATAGACAAACCGGAGCCTCAGTCCTAGGTTCCTTTTAAAGCATGAATAGTATTTTCCGCCAATCATAGTTGCAGCTTTCATCACACCCTCCTACTCATCATCCAACCAGTACTCATCCGGTTTTCATACTTGGGGGTGTGCAGCTAGCCTGCTAAGTTCATTGGTTCAGCGGTTCTCTGATTCAGCTTACTGGGTGGAGCAGTGGCGGCTCATGGGTTATTCAAATGGGGGTTCACAATACTGCCTCTCTTCTTACTTGCTCCGACTCTGTTTCGCCCCATCTCTCTCGAGATATATATATATAAATAAATATATATATATATATATATAAATATATATAAATATAATATATATATATATATATATATATATATATATATATATATATATATATATAAAAACTATGGGATGCTGACCCATGAAAACAAATAAGTAAAAAAAAAAATGAAAATGAGGAGGAAAGCAGAGAACACCATGCTAATCAATGCACACAGCAATGGACACAATATTTCTAACAGGAGCAAAGAGGTTAAAAAAAGCAGGGAGCCTTGATGTCCTGTCCTGCACAGCAGAACACATTGTTTACAGCCCCATCTAACGTTGTTCACGCCTACATTCTCCTGACTATAATAGAGCATGCCATCTGTGTTATGTTATTACTTTACTCACGGCACCTTGTTTCCAACACTGGTGTGATTGGCATATTCTATGCTTCTCTCTGCACGCAAAGGCTGTCAGCACCAGGGTCAGGGTCATAACTCTATACGTTTCAGAGTAGTGCCTGCCCCTATGGGATCAGTTGAGCTACGGACCCTAGGCAACCTCTTTCCCTGCTCCTGATCTTGTGCTAATAATAAATATTTAATATCAGCCCTCAGACTGAAAACCATCAGACAGTTGAGGGGTATGCGTCATCACGCACATGTGGGAGGAGGAGCCTAGTAAGTGCGACGGTGAAGACTGGTTCTTCTCACTCGCACATCAAAAGCTGTGTGATTAAGAAGGTATAGGGTTGAGTTGGGGTGGCACTGCAGGCACTTAGAAATAAGTGCAGAGGGCTTGAAGCCTATACTTCTATCTATCGCACATGCGGTGTGATAGATAGAAGTAAAAATTGCATTTTTTTTTATTAAAAAACTGGACTGGAACCTTTTTTGCTGAAAAAAAATATAATTTCAGCAATAGGGAGGCTATTGCAAAAATGTTCGGCTAGATTACGAGTTTGGCGTTAGAGTCTATGTGGTGATAACGAGCAGTTTATGCTCACCGCTCACTTACAGACAGCGCTGGTATTATGGGTTTTTACAAACCCTGCGTTAACCGCAAAAAAGTGATCGTAGAGCAAAATTTTGCTCCACATCTCACCTCAATACCAACGCTGCTTACGTTAGTGGTGAGCTGGCTGAACGTGCTCGTGCACGATTTCCCCATAGGAATCAATGGGGGAGAGCTGGTTGAAAAAAAATCTAACACCTGCAAAAAGCAGCATTTAGCTCCTAACGCAGCCCCATTGATTCCTATGGGGAAAATACATTTATGTCTACACCTAACACCCTAACATAAACCCTGAGTCTAAACACCCCTTATCTTACACTTATTAACCCCTAATCTGATGCCCCCGATATCGCCGACACCTACATTATATTGATTAACCCCTAATCTGCCGTCCCCCAACGTCGCCGCCACTATATTAAAGTTATTAACCCCTAAATCTAAGTCTAACCCTAACACCCCGTAACTTAAATATAATTTAAATAAATCTAAATAAAATTACTATTATTACCTAAATAATTCCTATTTAAAACTAAATACTTACCTATAAAATATACCCTAAGCTAGCTACAATATAACTAACATTGTACCTAGCTTAGGGTTTATTTTTATTTTACAGGCAAGTTTGTATTTATTTTAACTAGGTACAATAGTTATTAAATAGTTATTAACTATTTAATAACTACCTAGTTAAAATAAAGACACATTTACCTGTAAAATAAAACCTAACCTAAGTTACAATTACACCTAACACTACACTATAATTAAATTAAATTTTAGTGTTTGCGATGTGGGAGGACCTTGGTTTAGGGGTTAATAGGTAGTTTATGGGTGTTAGTGTGCTTTTTAGCACTTTAGTTAAGAGTTTTATGCTACGTCGTTGTAGTGTAAAACTCTTAACTACTGACTTTTAAATGCGGTACCAGTGTTGACAGGAGAGGGTCTACCGCTCACTTTTTGTCAGACTCGTAATACCGGTGCTATGCAAGTCCCATTGAAAATATAGGATACGCAACTGACGTAAGTGGATTTGCAGTATTTCCAAGTCTGGCCAAAAAAGTCAGCGGTACACCTGTACCTGCAAGACTTGTAATACCAGCGGGGGTATAAAAGCAGCGTTAGGACCGGCCAACACTGCTTTTTAAGCCTAACGCCAAACTCGTAATCTAGCCGTTTATTTTTTCAGCCAAAAAGTTTTGTTTTTTTTTCTTTTTGTTTTCTCTCAGGGGTTCATGTGCACCTGTGCTCCTATGGAGGAGCCTCCACTGGGGTGGAGATATCAGTCACTACATTCTGTGTAGGGGGAGTGGCTTACCACCGCTAACAACATCAGTGAATTAAATCACATTTGCCATATTACAGTGTTCCTGTTTGCACACCCTCCCCTGCCCTATTGACAGCTTAAAGGGACACTGAACCCATTTTTTTTTCTTTTGTGATTCAGATAGAGCATGCCATTTTAAGCAACTTTCTAATGTACTCCTATTATCAATTTTTCTTCGTTCTCTTGCTATCTTTATTTCAGCAAGAACAACCCAGATTGTTCACCAGAAATGGGCCGGCATCTAAACTTACATTCTTGCTTTTCAAATAAATATACCAAGAGAATGAAGAAAAATTGATAATAGGAGTAAATTAGAAAGTTGCTTAAAATTGCATTGTGTATCTGAATCATGATAGAAAAAAATTGAGTTCAGTGTCCCTTGAACTATTTTCACCATATTGTGATTACATTGCCTTAGCTTACATAAAGTAAATAATAACAATTCCGTGCCGGTACACCTCTCACTGTTTAATCAGGATACGTAAGTGCTTATATTCGTTGTGTTATGATAGCCCCATAGACACAGGCTCAATTATCACATAATGATATAGCATGTCTGCACTATTACTGGGGCAGTTAAACAGGGGGCATAGCTTAGCTGTAATTTTAAGCTAAATGGACATAATCATTAGTATGTATTATAAAACATTCCCATATATTGATATATAGAATTGTTTTAGAGTATGTACACTCACACCAACCTTAAAGGAATACTTAATAATTATTGTATTATTCATTCATGCCATAAGGCATGACTAAGTTCAATCTGAAAATCCACTTTGTTACTTTTTGTAGCAAAAAAAAATCACAGCCCCCTCCTCTTATACCAGGTCTTAAAATTTCTAAACCCCAACATTTAAAGGCATTTATATTTCCTCCATGATATTTTAGAACATTTCTCACCACAGTTGTTAACATCTTGCTTTTCTGCATGTCTTTTTGGGCATTCTGTATATTACTTAGATGTTCTGTCATTCGTAATCCCAACATAAAATAAGTTGCAATCATATTATATACAGTACACCACATTGGTGCTAATATGATTATTGATTGTCCATTTTTTGTTAAATCTATCAATCATGACCTGCTTTTTAACCATGTGGTGGCATATCTTACAAATCCAACATGGGATGGAGCCCTTATATAATGGGGGTTTATTAGCATTTCTATCAAAATGACTCCTAGTAAGATAGTCATTTAGGTTACTTGCTCTCCTATATGTGACCTCAGGATATGCCAATGCTTTTTGAAGATATCTAAAACCTGTTTACTTTGTAAGTCAGAATGAATCTGCTTTGGTTAGTATCCTTGAGCTTTTTTGGTTTTAACAGCTCACTTCTGTTTTTTGCCATTGCTATATGATACGCCCTGGCTAATGATTTTTGCGAGTAATAAAGAAGTCTCTTCTTCAATTCAAATGCAGCTAGTTTGAAAGACTCTACAGTGGAACAATTCCTTCTTATTCTGAGGTACTCCCCTACTGGTAAGCCAGTAGGGTGGTAATGACTTGTGGTTTAAAGTATATTATTTGTTGCCATAGGTTTTCTATAGGTATCTGTTTTCCATTTGTCATTTACCCTTCTGATTGTCAAGTCTTAAAAACTCCACCCTTTACTTATTAGCAGTATAAGTAAGATACAGGCCTACGGGGTAATCATTTGTACCTGTATGAATTCCTGGAGAAGTTCCCCTGGTAAATGCCAGATAAAAAATATCATCTATGTATCTGGACCAATGAGATATATATTGAGTAAAATTCTTTAATGATTCATGATATAAGTGGGGACACATGATGTATTCATTGCTGTACCGCAGACTTGAAGATAGAATCTATTGTCAAACAAAAAATAATTATGATTTAATACAAAATCCAATAGCCTGACGATAAACTCCATAGTCTCATTCTTCATGTTAGTATAATTCTGTAAGAAATGAGATACAGCCTTAAATCCCTGCTTCATTTGAATACTCATGGAGAATGATTCCACATCACAAGTAACCAGGATAGAATCTGGTGTAATACTCACAGTTTGAATTTGATTTAATATGTGCATGGAATCTCTAGTATGGGAGGGAAGAGAATCTACTATATACCTCTGTCTAGCATCCAAATATTTGCTTGTTTAGTTAAAGAGTCAATACCTGATACAATTCTTCTCCCTGGGGGACACGTCCGGTTTTTATGTATCTTGGGAAGCAAATAAAAGGTAGCTATTTTTGGATTTTTAACCTCCGGGAATTTAAATTCCATAGAACAATAGAACCTTCTGCCAGAGCACTGTTTATCACCCTATAATATTGCTCCAAAAACATTTCAGTCAGATTTCCCAACAGGCGCTTATAATTAGGCTGACCATACGTCCCGTTTTGAAAGGGAAAGTACCTTTATTTTATGTTTCTTCCCCCGTCCCGTCGTTTCTTTAATAATATTAATTTTGTCCCGTTTTGAGGGTTATCAGACTGAGCGGCTAGCGCAAGTGTAATTTTTTAGCACACACACCACTTACTAAAATCATCGTGATCATTGAAAGCAAGTGACAGCAGGTCAGTACAGTTATGAGCTGTCAGACTGAGCTGAGGAGAGAGACTGGTCATGAGAGGGAAGTTAGAACTACTAGCTAGTGCCTAGTAAGGACAGGAGTCGGACTAGATCTGTCATCATCTGATGTGATTATCATCTGCCTCTGCCATCATCTGAATTAGCGGCTGACCATCACCAGAGAGATAGTTCTTGCCATCTTCTTGTGTCTCTGGCCTCTAGTTATTAAGGTCTGGCGGAGCTGATCCAACAATGCGGATCAGGTCCGCCAGACCTCGCTGAATACGGCGAACAAGAGCTGCTGGTGCAATGCCGCCCCCTGCAGACTCGCGGCCAATAGGCCGCCAGCAGGGGGGTGTCAATCATCCTGATCGTACTCGATCGGGTTGATTTCCGGTGATGTCTGTCCGCCTGCTCAGAGCAGGCGGACAGGTTATGGAGCAGCGGTCTTTGTGACCGCTGATTCATAACTGCTGTTTCTGGAGAGCCTGCAGGCTCGCCAGAAACACGGGGCATCAAGCTCCATTTGGAGCTTGATACATATGCCCCACAGTGTGAACATACAAACATAGTGATCAAGTAGATCAACTGTCTAAGTTCTGCAAGAATTGTGCACGGCCAAGGTAAGACCAGTGTCTGTGCCTGTCAATCAATTTAATTGTCATTAATTATGCTTACTAAATTGCTTACTATTTCAACCTTTCACACTTTTTTCTTACTGCTTACAATTGACTCTTATGTAAACTGCAAAATAAAACAAAATAAAAAAAAAGTAATTTGTCATGTTGTTTAGAACTAAACTATGATGGTAGTTTATTTTTTATTTTATTTTGCAGTTCACTTATTACACTGCTGCAGTGCTGGTTCTACAGACTTTAAAAGTAACGGTTATCATTATCAAGTAACTATTTCCACATTTTTCTCAGTTCTTCCACCATGTAACAATGATTTTGGGCAACTCAGCTAAGGATAATTGTTGGCTCAATTGTTTATATTCATGTCATAAAAGTTAACTTTTTTTAAAATCTTACTTTTTTTCCTATGAATAAAGTATATTAACCCCGTCCCATTTTTGACATCTCAATGTCCCGTTTTTGTCTAAAGGAAATATGGTCAGCCTACTTATAATTCTTAGTATTTGTTAACTGTCTGTGTGCCTCTTCAGTGTATAGCACTGTGGGCCAAATCACTATATTCCCTCCTTTGTCACTCTTTTTAATTTGTACGTCCATGCAGTTTGACATTTCAGCTAGCACCTTTCTTTCCTGTTTAGTGAGATTTCCACCTATAGTACTATTAGGTGTTGTCATGGAGAGTATATTTTTACAGGGTCTGAAATATTTCCCGAGCAATATTTTATGTGTAAACAAGTGGGCATCTTTAACTGCTTAAAATGTGTCTATATTTGTGGTGGGTACAAATGAGAGGCCTCTTTGTAGTACTTAGATTTGAGTTTGTGTAAGTGTTTTGAGAGTTGTGTAAGTGTTCTGAGAGATTAATGATATTTAAACCCAGTTCCTCTACTTTTTCTTGTGTTGGGGTTTCTGATTGAAGCATACCTGTCTTCGGGTGCGTGACCTTTTTCCTCCTTCCCCTCCTAGTTCTCCTCCTAAAGGGACACCCTCAGTTCCAGTATGGGGTTTAATCCTATTTCTGAGAAAACAAGTCTGGTGCTACCCCTTAATACAAACTAACAAACCAAATAAAAGAAAGTGTAGGTGCTTGCAGCACTTTTCCCTCATACAGAAGTAATAACATTAAAACATTAACTTTAATTAAGATAATTGAAGCAGGGGACTAAGCCCTGAATAAACCCCACCAATCACCTTATGTGTTTCCTAGCCAATAACTGGAAACATTGGCTTCAGGTGCCAGGGGTGAAGAGCATGAATCAGCTGCAAAAAAAAAAAGCCTTAATGCAGGTCTTTTTCAATGTTTGAATAGGCAAACCAGAGCCTCAGTCCCGGGTTCCTTTTAAAGAATGAAAAGTAATTTCCGCCAATCATAGGCCTAGATTTGGAGTTCGGCGGTAGCCGTCAAAACCAGCGTTAGAGGCTCCTAACGCTGGTTTTGGCCGCCCGCTGGTATTTGGAGTCAGTGATTAAAGGGTCTAACGCTCACTTTTCAGCCGCGACTTTTCCATACCGCAGATCCCCCTACGCCATTTGCGTAGCCTATCTTTTCAATGGGATCTTTCTAACGCTGGTATTTAGAGTCGTTTCTGAAGTGAGCGTTAGAGCTCTAACGACAAAATTCCAGCCGCCTGAAAATAGCAGGAGTTAAGAGCTTTCTGGCTAACGCCGGTTTATAAATCTCTTAACTACTGTACCCTAAAGTACACTAACACCCATAAACTACCTATGTACCCCTAAACCGAGGCCCCCCCACATCGCCGACACTCGATTAAAATTTTTAACCCCTAATCTGCCGACCGCCACCTACGTTATATTTATGTACCCCTAATCTGCTGCCCCTAACCCCGCCGACCCCTGTATTATATTTATTAACCCCTAACCTGCCCCCCACAACGTCGCCGCCAGCTACTTAAAATAATTAACCCCTAATCTTCCGACCGCAAAGCGCCGCCACCTACGTTATCCCTATGTACCCCTAATCTGCTACCCCTAACACCGCCGACCCCTATATTATATTTATTAACCCCTAATCTGCCCCCCACAACGTCGCCGACACCTGCCTACACTTATTAACTCCTAATCTGCCGAGCGGACCTGAGCTCTACTATAATAAAGTTATTAACCCCTAACCCGCCTCACTAACCCTATCATAAATAGTATTAACCCCTAATCTGCCCTCCCTAACATCGCCGACACCTAACTTCAATTATTAACCCCTAATCTGCCGACCGGAGCTCACCGCTATTCTAATAAATGGATTAACCCCTAAAGCTAAGTCTAACCCTAACACTAACACCCCCCTAAGTTAAATATAATTTACATCTAACGAAATAAATTAACTCTTATTAAATAACTTATTCCTATTTAAAGCTAAATACTTACCTGTAAAATAAATCCTAATATAGCTACAATATAAATTATAATTATATTATAGCTATTTTAGGATTAATATTTATTTTACAGGCAACTTTGTAATTATTTTAACCAGGTACAATAGCTATTAAATAGTTAAGAACTATTTAATAGTTACCTAGTTAAAATAATAACAAATTTACCTGTAAAATAAATCCTAACCTAAGTTATAATTAAACCTAACACTACCCTATCAATAAAATAATTAAATAAACTACCTACAATTACCTACAATTAACCTAACACTACACTATCAATAAATTAATTAAACACAATTCCTACAAATAAATACAATTAAATAAACTAGCTAAAGTACAAAAAATAAAAAAGAACTAAGTTACAGAAAATAAAAAAATATTTACAAACATAAGAAAAATATTACAACAATTTTAAACTAATTACACCTACTCTAAGCCCCCTAATAAAATAACAAAGCCCCCCAAAATAAAAAATTCCCTACCCTATTCTAAATTTAAAAAGTTACAAGCTCTTTTACCTTACCAGCCCTGAACAGGGCCCTTTGCGGGGCATGCCCCAAGAATTTCAGCTCTTTTGCCTGTAAAAAAAAACATACAATACCCCCCCCCCAACATTACAACCCACCACCCACATACCCCTAATCTAACCCAAACCCCCCTTAAATAAACCTAACACTAATCCCCTGAAGATCTTCCTACCTTGTCTTCACCATCCAGGTATCACCGATCCGTCCTGGCTCCAAGATCTTCATCCAACCCAAGCGGGGGTTGGCGATCCATAATCCGGTCCAGAAGAGGCTCCAAAGTCTTCCTCCTATCCGGCAAGAAGAGGACATCCGGACCGGCAAACATCTTCTCCAAGCGGCATCTTCGATCTTCTTCCATCCGGAGCGAAGCGGCAGGATCCTGAAGACCTCCAGCGCGGAACATCCATCCGGACCGACGACTGAACGACGAATGACTGTTCCTTTAAGGGACGTCATCCAAGATGGCGTCCCTCGAATTCCGATTGGCTGATAGGATTCTATCAGCCAATCGGAATTAAGGTAGGAATTTTCTGATTGGCTGATGGAATCAGCCAATCAGAATCAAGTTCAATCCGATTGGCTGATCCAATCAGCCAATCAGATTGAGCTCGCATTCTATTGGCTGTTCCGATCAGCCAATAGAATGCGAGCTCAATCTGATTGGCTGATTGGATCGGCCAATCGGATTGAACTAGATTCTGATTGGCTGATTCCATCAGCCAATCAGAAAATTCCTACCTTAATTCCGATTGGCTGATAGAATCCTATCAGCCAATCGGAATTCGAGGGACGCCATCTTGGATGACGTCCCTTAAAGGAACAGTCATTCGTCGTTCAGTCGTCGGTCCGGATGGATGTTCCGCGCTGGAGGTCTTCAGGATCCTGCCGCTTCGCTCCGGATGGAAGAAGATCGAAGATGCCGCTTGGAGAAGATGTTTGCCGGTCCGGATGTCCTCTTCTTGCCGGATAGGAGGAAGACTTTGGAGCCTCTTCTGGACCGGATTATGGATCGCCAACCCCCGCTTGGGTTGGATGAAGATCTTGGAGCCAGGACGGATCGGTGATACCTGGATGGTGAAGACAAGGTAGGAAGATCTTCAGGGGATTAGTGTTAGGTTTATTTAAGGGGGGTTTGGGTTAGATTAGGGGTATGTGGGTGGTGGGTTGTAATGTTGGGGGGGGGGTATTGTATGTTTTTTTTTACAGGCAAAAGAGCTGAAATTCTTGGGGCATGCCCCGCAAAGGGCCCTGTTCAGGGCTGGTAAGGTAAAAGAGCTTGTAACTTTTTTAATTTAGAATAGGGTAGGGAATTTTTTATTTTGGGGGGCTTTGTTATTTTATTAGGGGGCTTAGAGTAGGTGTAATTAGTTTAAAATTGTAATATTTTTCTAATGTTTGTAAATATTTTTTTATTTTCTGTAACTTAGTTCTTTTTTATTTTTTGTACTTTAGCTAGTTTATTTAATTGTATTTATTTGTAGGAATTGTGTTTAATTAATTTATTGATAGTGTAGTGTTAGGTTAATTGTAGGTAATTGTAGGTAGTTTATTTAATTATTTTATTGATAGGGTAGTGTTAGGTTTAATTATAACTTAGGTTAGGATTTATTTTACAGGTAAATTTGTTATTATTTTAACTAGGTAACTATTAAATAGTTCTTAACTATTTAATAGCTATTGTACCTGGTTAAAATAATTACAAAGTTGCCTGTAAAATAAATATTAATCCTAAAATAGCTATAATATAATTATAATTTATATTGTAGCTATATTAGGATTTATTTTACAGGTAAGTATTTAGCTTTAAATAGGAATAAGTTATTTAATAAGAGTTAATTTATTTCGTTAGATAAATATTATATTTAACTTAGGGGGGTGTTAGTGTTAGGGTTAGACTTAGCTTTAGGGGTTAATCCATTTATTAGAATAGCGGTGAGCTCCGATCGGAAGATTAGGGGTTAATAATTGAAGTTAGGTGTCGGCGATTTTAGGGAGGGCAGATTAGGGGTTAATACTATTTATGATAGGGTTAGTGAGGCGGATTAGGGGTTAATAACTTTATTATAGTAGCGCTCAGGTCCGCTCGGCAGATTAGGGGTTAATAAGTGTAGGCAGGTGTCGGCGACGTTGTGGGGGGCAGGTTAGGGGTTAATAAATATAATATAGGGGTCGGCGGTGTTAGGGGCAGCAGATTAGGGGTACATAGGGATAACGTAGGTTGCGGCGGTTTACGGAGCGGCAGATTAGGGGTTAAAAAAAATATGCAGGGGTCAGCGATAGCGGGGGCGGCAGATTAGGGGTTAATAAGTGTAAGGTTAGGGGTGTTTAGACTCGGGGTACATGTTAGAGTGTTAGGTGCAGACGTAGGAAGTGTTTCCCCATAGGAAACAATGGGGCTGCGTTAGGAGCTGAACGCTGCTTTTTTGCAGGTGTTAGGTTTTTTTACAGCTCAAACAGCCCCATTGTTTCCTATGGGAGAATCGTGCACGAGCACGTTTGTGAGGCCGGCCGCGTCCGTAAGCAACTCTGGTATCGAGAGTTGCATTCGCGGTAAAAATGCTCTACGCTCCTTTTTTGGAGCCTAACGCAGCATTTGTTTGAACTCTCGATACCAGAGTTAATTTTATGGTGCGGCCAGAAAAAAGCCTGCGGAGCGTTAACAGACCTTTTACCGCCGAACTCCAAATCTAGGCCATAGTTTTTAACAGCAGTCAGCACTAGTTCATGTTTGTAATATATAATATTCTATATATACATGTACGGCGTCTTGGTATGAAAACAAATATTAACCTTCCTGGTGCGGCCTGCGGCCAGAGTTGCAGAGAGGAAGATAAAAGGACGTAATCCTTAACAACCCTGATGCTGTATATGTGGATCAATCTAGTTGGCATAACATAGCCCTTATCTGTAAATACATCATATCGCCCTTATCCTTAGGAGGATGACACTACTTTATCAGCAGTCCCTAGCCATTTTATAGTATTAGAAATCACATTCAACTGACACAAATTACATAGACAAGCTAATTACACCATATCTTTAGACTAGACATTTATTTCCCCTTTTATTTATTTATCGGTGAGTCGCTGTTGCGCAACAGAGCACTTGTTTTTGTAAAAAGGTACATAGGTGAACCCTTTATAATAGCTAATTGTTTATTCAATGTAGATTCTTGCGTCAAATGTTCTATGTTTTAGCCAAGTTATAATCAAGCTAACCCCAACACTATCATTATTGTTTTTAATTTATAAGACCCAAAAGAGGTCTGTTCAGCTGGGGTACAGATAGAGGTTCAGCAAATACAGCTCACAAACCTTACCTATGGATCTTAACAGCACCCTTTAATGCAGGAACATTGTTCCTTTACTTATAATTCAATAAATGTATTATAGGGTCCCTTTTATCATCCGTTAAAGGTCCAGTCAACACAGTAGATTTGCATAATCAACAAATGCAAGATAACAAGACAATGCAATAGCACTTAGTCTGAACTTCAAATGAGTAGTAGATTTTTTTTCTGACAATTTTAAAAGTTATGTCTTTTTCCACTCCCCCTGTACCATGTGACAGCCATCAGCCAATTACAAATGCATACACGTACCATGTGACAGCCATCAGCCATTCACAAATGCATACACACTTATTCTTGCACATGCTCAGTAGGAGCTGGTGACTCAAAATGTTTTTATATAAAAAGACTGTGCACATTCTGTTAATGGAAGCAAATTGGAAAGTTGTTTAAAATGGCATGCGCTATCTGAATAATGAAAGTTTAATTTTGATTGAGTGTCCCTTTAAGCTTAAAGGGACAGTATACACTCATTTTCATATAACTGCATGTAATAGACACTACTATAAAGAATAAGATGCACAGATACTGATATAAAAATCCAGTATAAAACTGTTTAAAAACTTACTTAGAAGCTCTCAGTTTAGCTCTGTTAAAAAGGTAGCTGGAAAGCCCACTGCAAGTGGGAAATAAGACACTCCCCCCCCTCCCCCTTCTTTTGCATATGAAAAGACCCTTTACACAAACAGGAGCAAGCTGGAGAAGGTAGCTGACGGTATTCTCATAAAACTTTGGGGCTTATTAGGAGTCTGAAAATCAGAGAAATGTTATTTAAAATTAAGCACAACTATACAGCCAGATCCATAAAAGCTTTAAAATAAAGAAAGAGTGCGAGCACAGCATACGTATATGGTTTACTACACAGATGTTATTATGATATAAACATTCATGCATCTACGTGATGTATAACGTAGATTTTAATTTTGCTGTAAAACCTCAATTATTTTAATAAAGCTCTTTTAAAAAAAAAAAAAAAAAAAAAACAAGTCCCAGAATGAAGACATACAACTTTTGTGCGTTGACAGAGACTTTGACCAGATATTTTAAATCATTTTTAGTATGAAAGAAAATATTTGTAGAAAATTACCTGAAAATAGATTTAACCTTAGATAACACCAAATATACAAGACAGAAAACTGTAAGAGTGAGTAAAACAGCTGAGTTCACAATAGGTTATGCATGTACTAAGCAGAAAATCATATATGATTGACACCTTTGCTACCAAAGTACACAAAAAAACTATATAATATTGTGTTCACTCCCGTGGAGTAATATATGAGTCAGCACTGATCGGCTAAAATGCTAGTCTGTCAAAAGACCTTAGATAATGGGGCTGTCTGCAGAAGCTTAGATACAAGGTAACCACAGAGGTAAAAAGTATATCAGTATATCCGTGTTGGTTATGCAAAACTGTGGCATGGTTAATAAAGGGATTAGCTATCTTTTTAAATGATAACAATGCTGGAGTAGACTGCCCCTTTAATAAATTATAAGGACTTGGCCCTACTACTGCATTTATCTTATCTCCCTAAGAACATTAAGAATGAGGAGGAATGTAGTAAAGTGACGCCTACCGGTGTCACAGGTAATTATAATATTAGGTTATGATATTCTACTGCTTGTAGAGAGTCGTTATTGTCTTAAAGAGACATTACACCTCTGATTGTTCTGCAAAGTATATTTTAGCATTGCAATGTATGCAGTTATTGTAGTCTGACAGCTGGCATTGCCTAATAATAATCTTATTTATCCCCCATGGCCACTTATTTACACAGCTCAATGGCCATCCATACCACAAAGCATTTTTTTTCTATTTAGAGTAGGTAGACAGTACATACAACGTGATGCCGTATAACTAGCCCTCCTGGAAAACAGTGCTCTCACAAGTCCCTGCTTGAACAGAAACATTGCTGATGAAACATATCTTTTGATTAACTATAGCATTACACATTTGTACTACATATTTCACCTTTATAAAGCACTGTCTGTAACTTTGTACTATGTAACTGTCTTATCGGTGGGAACACAGCAAGACTCTCCATTAGACATGTGCGATTCGTTTCGGATCGATTCGGAAATTCGTCCGAATTCGTAAAATTCGGGATTCGGATTGATCCGAATTTCCGAATTAAAATAGTGCTGAATCTACCGAATAAATCCGAATTAGTTTGGATTTATTCGGTAGATTCGGATGGCCATGGATTACACTAGTATTGTACAGTATATTAGGTTATATCACTCTGCTATGGGTTACACCTAATATACAGTACATAATACGACACCGTTTGCAACCTTCTCATGGACAGTATACGATAAGCTCAAAAACATTTTTTCACATTTTTTTCACATTTTAATATAAACTTTATTGTGCTTTTGCAATTATTTTCTTTTTTGTATTTTACTTTGTTACAGGTTTACAACGTTTTATTTGCAATATTGTTTCTTTTTTACATTTATATGTGTTTTACCTATATGTTTTTTGCTGATACCTTTAATGTAAAATAGTCCCATTATGATACTACACATTTGATGGGATACTTTTTTTAGAGGCGCACTCTATCACTGCACATGTGGTTCAGTTTCTTCACATAATATTAATCTAATCCCACCTAACACTTACCGAAATTCCGAATTTCCGAATCGAACCAAATCCAGCCGAATTTATTTGAATCCGAAACGAATCCGAAACGAATTGATTCAAATTTTTCCAAATTCGAATCAATCCGAACCGAAATTCGAAAAAATCCGAATCGATCCGAACCGAACCAAATTTTTTCGCCATGCACATATCTACTCTCCATACACAGAGTCTTGGCTGCAATATCTACCAAGTTTATACTAATTTAGGGCCAGATTACAAGTGTAGCGCTAAATATTGCTTTCAAGAAAGCGATATTTAAGCTCCACTGTGTAATACCAACGCATGCTAATGTGCACTGGTATTATAAAGTTAACAGCAATGAGAAGCATTGTGATCACACAAGCGTGCTTCCATAGGCTCCAACGTGAGCCTCGTTCTGATGCCATCAGAGGCGGCACAGAGCCTAAGTGCAGCGAAGGTGGTAAGTAGCGCAGTGATTGCAGCATTTGTAAATATATATGTATATGCTGATATACATATAAATGTATGTGTTAATATACGTATATACACATATTAACACATAAATATATATGTATATAATCATATTCATATATATTTACTGGGAACATAGAGTTGCCATAGACCGCTACTAACTACCGGACCAATTAGATTGATTGGCACCATATTTAACATAACCAAGGACCGACCAAGCTCGTCTTTATAAAGCCCATGATCTGGGGTAAAACACGTCAAAATGAGCGTGGTCCGAGTTATAAAGCAAATATAAAATACTTCATTCACTTCTGAAGGACACAAAGTAACAGAGTGCGGAATCCTGTGGTACCTAAAAGTCTAATTTATAAGGATATTACCCCTCTGTAATACCACAATGGTAGTTATTTATTGGTAGCTTTGTCTTTTTCATGTGATGTTAGTTTGTTTTATTTTCAGGCAAGGTTCCATTTTTTTGTTCAGGTACTGTTAGTTTTTTTTTTTTAGGTAAGGTTTGTTGTTTTTGGGGGTAACTTAGGGGGCTTAGCTGGTTAGGGAGTTTAGATATTAGTGGGTATTTTACAGTGGTTTTTTTTGTGATTTAGGGGTTAATAGTGTAGAGGGGTAGTTTGCAATATGGGGGTATGGCGGGTTAGGGGTTAATAGTGTAGTGGGGACTTTGTGGTGGGCTATGTGGCGTGTTAGGGGTTAATAAAGTAGTGGGTGCTTTGCGATGTGAGGGTGTGAAGGGTTAGGGGTTAATAGTGTAGTGGGTACTTTGCGGTGGGCTATGTGGTGGGTTAGGGGTTAATAGAGCAGGGGGCTTATGGCGATTTGGGTTAGCACACAAGTAAGGATATTAGGTTTTTTCATTCCATTGAAGTATATGCGGGAGTAAGTTAGCGCTGTCGCAATATTCTAACTTCTGCTCTTTGCGTGCATCTGGTTATAGCGCAGGCCAAAAACATTTACTTTCAAATTGTAATATGTGCACTACCCGACGCACGCAAAGAGCACAAGTTCAGCGGAGATAGTGTGTGAGCAGGAGCAGTAATTACCGCTCCACTTGTAATCTAGTCCTAAATTGGAAATGAGGTGGTTTTATTAACCCCTTAACGACCGAGGACGTGCAGGGTACGTCCTCAAAAAAAAGGCAGTTAATGCCTGAGAACGTACCCTGCACGTCCTCGGTGTGGAAAGCAGCTGGAAGCGATCCTGCTCGCTTCCAGCTGCTTTCCGGTTATTGCAGTGATGCCTCGATATGGAGGCATCCTGCAATAACCTTTGGTAGCCATCCGGTGCAGAGAGAGCCACTCTGTGGCCCTCTCTGCACCGGAGATCGGTGGCTCCCTGCTTTGTTGGGTGGGAGCCGGACCGGGAGGCGGGTGGCGGCCATCGATGGCCCTGGTTATGTGCAGGGGGGGCGGGATCGTGGGCGGGGACGAGCGGGGGCGCGCACGGACGCGCGCTCGTGCACGGGAGGGCGGGCGCGTGCACGTGCACGGGGAGGGAGCGGGTGGGAACCGCTACACTACAGAAAATGAATTTATAAAAAATGTACACATTTCTAAATAATAATAGTACATTTAAAAAAAAAAAGATCAGCAAGGTGGTGGGGGATTGTCTGTGTGGGGGGGGGGGGAAGCTACACTACAGAAAAAAGCCCAAAAAAATAAAAAAAAGCACTTTTTTTTGCAAACTGGGTACTGGCAGACAGCTGCCAGTACCCAAGATGGCCCCCAATGAGGCAGAGGGGAGGGTTAGAGAGCGGTTTTGGGGGGGATCAGGGAGGTTGGGGGCTAAGGGGGGGATCCTACACCCTAGCATATGTAAATATGCTAAAAAAAAAATTATTTTTTTTAAAAAACCCTTTTATTTTAGTACTGGCAGACTTTCTGCCAGTACTTAAGATGGCGGGGACAATTGTGGGGTGGGGGAGGGAAGGGAGCTGTTTGGGAGGGATCAGAGGGTGGGATGTGTCAGGTGGGAGGCTGATCTCTACACTAAAGCTAAAATTAACCCTGCAAGCTCCCTACAAACTCCCTAATTAACCCCTTCACTGCTAGCCATAATACACGTGTGAGGCGCAGCAGGATTTAGCGGCCTTCTAATTACCAGAAAGCAACGCCAAAGTCATATATGTCTGCTATTTCTGAACAAAGGGGATCCCAGACAAGTATTTACAACCATTTGTGCCATAATTGCACAAGCTGTTTGTAAATTATTTCAATGAGAAACCTAAAATTGTGAAAAATTTAACTTTTTTTTCAATTTGATCGCATTTGGCGGTGAAATGGTGGCATGAAATATACCAAAATGTGCCTAGATCAATACTTGGGGTTGTCTACTATACTACACTAAAGCTAAAATTAACCCTACAAGCTCCCTAAAAGCTCCCTAATTAACCCCTTAACTGCTGGGCATAATACACTTGTGGTGCGCAGTGGCATTTAGCGGCCTTCTAATTACCAAAAAGCAACGCCAAAGCCATATATGTCTGCTATTTCTGAACAAAGGGGATCCCAGAGAAGAATTTACAACCATTTATGCCATAATTGCACAAGTTGTTTGTAAATAATTTCAGTGAGAAACCAAAAGTTTGTGAAAAAATTTGTGAAAAAGTGAACGATTTTTTGTATTTGATCGCATTTGGCGGTGAAATGGTGGTATGAAATATACCAAAATTGTCCTAGATCAATACTTTGGGATGTCTACTAAAAAAAAATATATACATGTCAAGGGATATTCAGGGATTCCTGAAAGATATTAGTGTTCTAATGTAACTAGCGCTAATTTTGGAAAAAAGTGGTTTGGAAATAGCAAAGTGCTACTTGTATTTATGGCCCTATAACTTGCACAAAAAGCAAAGAACATGTAAACATTGGGTATTTCTAAACTCAGGACAAAATTTTGAAACTATTTAGCATGGGTGTTTTTTGGTGGTTGTAGATATGTAACAGATTTTGGGGGTCAAAGTTAGAAAAAGTGTGTTTTTTTCAATTTTTCCTCATATTTTATATTTTTTTTTATAGTAAATTATAAGATATGATGAAAATAATGGTATCTTTAGAAAGTCCATTTAGTGGCGAGAAAAACGGTATATAATATGTGTGGGTACAGTAAATGAGTAAGAGGAAAATTACAGCTAAACACAAACACCTCAAAAAGGTAAAAATAGCCTTGGTCCCAAACGGACAGAAAATGGAAAAGTGCTGTGGTCATTAAGGGGTTAAACTATAAACTACAGTTCATTATCATTTAACCCACATAAGAACATTGCTTTGGTTTACTATTGATACATTGTATTTTAATCTTTTGAACCAATAGGAGACGTCCCGTTTGTATGATTAGGAATTTAGACAGAATGTGTTTTAACAATTTTAACCATTTTAAGAGGATGATCTAATATTAAATAATATGTAAGGTTTAATAAAGTGAACACATTGTTTACATATGATTCACTTGAAATGACACATTTTGATCTGATTAGTTACTATATAGAAAAGTAGTTTTATAGACTTTCAGCTGTATGTAAATTTATGGCTGTGAATAAGTTCATAAACAATTTGTATAGGGATATTGTGCTCTACGAGCGCTGCCTTGTTTTATCTGTATAGTATTTTGATTTTAGGAATAATCCTAAAAGAGAGAAGATTTATTTTAAGGCTAGCTGTCTGTGTGTTTTTAGTGCAATAAGGTGTTTTTTTTGTCTAGCAGTTAACAGCCAAAGGGTTAACGTCATATAGGTTTAATTGCAGTTAAGAAGGTCTTGGGTACAGATATATAAGTACCAGCTTATTGAGGCAGGGGTCAGAGACTTCTTATTGGGTTGTCATTCTTTCCTGCCATATTGTGACATACAGATATTGGTATTACAATAAAAAATACAAAGAAGATTGTAATACACTTGAGAAATTGAGTTGGTATTCAAAATATTCAGCCAGGTTATTTTTGAGTAGTAGCTCCATTTTGCAGCTTTAGCACAATTCAATAGGCCTTGTTAGAAGTGTTTTCCTTTAAAACTTTTACAGTTTTTAACAGACTTTGTCTTATACAGTAGCACCCACACTTTATTAAGTTGTCACTAGTTTGTGAAGTTTGTCTGCTTGTGTATATTGTGCAAGCCTAAAACTGTAGTGCACTTGTTCCAAAGCAGGGTTTAAAAATACAAAGTACCTGTTGTCTACCCGAGGCTATGATTCTAGCACAGAATACACATTGAAACACTTCCTTTTAACTCAAAGAGACATTAAACACTAAATGAATGCAAGATAAAGAATGATGTATTCAAAGAAAAGATTAGTCTGAGAATAACATGTAGATGTATTTTTTTGAAGTTTCATTAGTTGTTTAAATATTTTACAAAATAAGTGTAAACTTTAAAGCAATGGGAGCAGCCATTTTGTAACTTAGGTTTCTTTCTGTGCTGTTGCCAATTAGGGACAGTTCTAAATAGGTCACTAGAATGTGCAGCCAATGGCTGTGTGGAATATAACAGTGTTTACTCACAATTTCATAAGGGAATTACAGGAAAATGTGACAAAATAAATCATTAAAGTATATTGCAGAGTTGATATATATATATATATATATATATATATATATATATATATATATATACATACATACAGTTTATCATTTATATTACCATCTCAAAGTGTTTAATGTCCCTTTAAGGCCATATAATTACTACTGGCTTCAGTCAAATGAAAATCACACAATAATTTTGGGATTTCCTGGTAAGCACTGAGAGATCTAAATTATGATAGCTGCTGTATTAGATTGTATAGTATCATCTGAACTCTAAAGAAGAATATTTTGCGTATTATTTTACATTGGTATTTAGACACCTCACTATTTTGTAGATATGTTTAAAATAATGAGAGGTTCAAAATGTGACTGGCAACTGTCCCCTCTATTGGAAGGATAGTTGTTTTTAAGAGAAAATCCAGTGTCCAGTATCATACATGCATTCCAGTTTCACCCAAAGCCCTGATACTGTTAAATTGTCTCCTTCCATGTATATGCTGTTTATGAGAGGGAAAAAGAGACCAGACTTGTGGAAAATGTAGCTTATATAGGGCTAGATTGTAAGTGGAGTGCAAAATATCGCTTCTGCAAAAGCTATATTTGTATTCCACTTAGTAATACCAGCGCACGCAAATGTACGCTGGTATTACAAGTTTGGTGCAATTGCAAGGAAGCTTTGTGCTAACGAGAGCGCGCGTCCATATTCTCCAACGGGAGCCTCGTTCTTAAGCCGTAAGACACGGCATGAGATCTAGCGCAGTAAAGGAGTAAGTTGCGCAACGATGGGCAGCAGATTGTAAATATATATGAATATATACATAGTTATGTGTTAATATGTATATTTACACATATTAACACATACAGTATATATATATATATATATATATATATATATATATATATATATATATATATGTGTGTGTGTGTGTATTTATATACATATATATTTACAGGAAACACACAGCTCCCATAGACCGCAATGTAAAGGCACTTTTCAGTGCCTTTTTTTTTTCTAAACCCCCCACACCTACCAACTTTAACCCCTTATAACTGCTTTTTGCAGGGGGTTTTTTAATTAAAAAAATTGTACTTTTTTATATAGAAAAAAAAGAATATTCTTTATTTTGGGGTTAATTGAGAGTTATTTTGTTAATTTTCTGAGCACTAATTGCTACCGCAAGCTTGCAGTAGCAATAACCAGTCACTTGTAATGGCTGGCTATTTATTGCGCCCTGTAAACAGGCGAATTTGTTTGTTTACTGGTGCGGGATAAATTAGCGCTCCACTTGTAATCTAGCCCATAATTGGGACTTTAAAGTTATTTTATATATGCATACCAGCTATCAGCACTTAAAGGGATATTCCAATGCAAAAATGATGTGCTTGAATTTGTTAGAGCATCTAGTTTAACATTAGTGAAACTAGGTAATTATGTTTACCCCCTGCAGTTTGTAAGCAGAACACAGACCGTGACTGGCAGAGTCTTTCAACAACAGATTCTAATTGGCTGACTGAATCTGGAAGGATGTTACCTATGTGTTTATCCCCTTTTTTGGTTTAGTTATCTAGTGACAGAAATGCTAAAATGTGATGCTCTAACAAATTTGAGCATGTAACTTTTGCATTAGAATTTATCTTTAAGCACTGCAATGTAAAAATTGTTTCCAAAAGAAAAATGTTCATATTATTTATTTTAAAACTGTCAGTTTTTTTTTGCACAATTTACAAATGTTTTTAATTGTAGTTCAGAGATATACCCCTTAAAAATCCTGGTGGAATTTAATGTTCCTAACCTCATTTGCTGTGGCCAGTCTACACAGTCATTATGTACAACGTTGCAGGGTAGGAGGTAATGGAAAGGCCTTAAAGGGACAGTATACACTAATTTTCATATAACTGCATGTAATAGACACTACTATAAAGAATAAGATGCACAGATACTGATATAAAAATCCAGTATAAAATGGTTTAAAAATGTACTTTTTTAGCTCTGTTGAAAAGGCAGTTGGAAAGCCCACTGCAAGTGGGAAATAAGACCCTCCCCCTTCTCTTGCATATGAAAAGACCCTTTACACAAACAGGAGCAAGCTGGAGTAGGTAGCTGACGGTATTCAAATAAAATCCTCAAAGCAAAGTGTGGAAAACAGCACCAACAGATATGTGGCTTATGGGGCACGGAACCCAGGATCTGCCTTATCCTGCAAATACTCCAAGTAGCAAAAAGGATTTGTTCCAGCCGCCAATAGTTAAAAACCTTTATTTCTTCATATGGGGTCTTTAGACAAACATACAACGTTTCAGACCTGCTATAGGTCCTTAGTCATGTATGACTAAGGACCTATAGCAGGTCTGAAACGTTGTATGTTTGTCTAAAGACCCCATATGAAGAAATAAAGGTTTTTTAACTATTGGCGGCTGGAACAAATCCTTTTTGCTACTTGGGGTATTCAAATAAAACTTTGGGGCTTGTTTAGGAGTCTGAAAATCAGAGCAATGTTCTTTAAAAATAAGCAAAATTATACATTTTTTTTAAAAAAAAAACTTTATGGGCTTTATAAATAGATCATCTACAAAACATTTATGCAAAGAAAAAATTAGTGTATAATGTCCCTTTAAGTTTCAGAGCTAATTTACAGGAAACCAGGAAAAAATAAATAATTAATATATATTACAATAGTGTTTTATTTTTCTTAAATACTCATTTTACAGGGGTTAATTTTAAATTTAATGTCCCTTTAATTATAGATCTGTCATTAAAAATCAAAATGTTTTAGGATGGACCACTATTACCAAGTACCAGGGACAACTGCAAATTTTGGTGACTGCCTTCAAAATGACACTGCTCTTCTTTGGCCACTTGAAATATTCAAAAGTGTGTAGGTATTTTTTGTTTTGTTAGAAAATCTGAAAATGGAACCACCGTCTTGCACTCTCACCCTCTGTGCTATATGATCAGGCTCTCAGGCATTGCCAAACCCCACTTTCATATCCTTTGAAACTCCACCCCTGAACTTCAAAACCACGCCCATTAGGTTCTATTCTCTGTTACAGACTACACGTTTTTGTGAAGTATCCAAGATTAGTTTTGAGTATTATGCTGGCCTCTTTTTAATTACTAGGATGTCAAATTTAAAGGGTTATATAATGTCAGTGTTTAAATATGCATGGTATATACCAGCAATTATGTACTGCAACGACAAATTCGGTAAACCAAAAGAATGTATTATAGCCTTTAAAAATGTAATTTTATTAGTAAAATTCACATGGCTTTTACGTTTCAAAGCAGTCCAGGAATACACCCATTATAGGATTCATGTTACTGATCTCTGCTGTAGTCACACACAGAAAATATGATCTGCAGTATGTCCTCCAGGTCTCCAGTCCCTCTGGGTGGGAAGCATGGTTAACTATAGCAATAACTGGCATTTGCATTAGACATGTGCCTTCAAAGCTTCTGGCTCTTTTCAGAACCGGATTTATTCTTCTGAAAGTACAACACACCAAGATCTGTGGAATCCACATCTTAGTGTGTTGCTCTTTCACAAGAATAAATCCATCTCCAAAAAGAACTAAATGTCATGAGTGGATGTCTTCTTCTGCATTCGGGAGCATCCGAATCCTCCAAATGCACGTCTAGTGCTCATTGCAATGCTTAGAGGGACATTATACACTATATTTTTCTTAGCTTAAATGTTTTGTAGATGATCCATTTATAAAGCCCATATGGGTAGGTTTTTGTAAAAATGTATAGTTTTGCTTATTTTTGAATAACATTTTGTGCTGGTTTTAGATATATACTGATGTATACACTGTCATAAAAAAGGGTTACGTTGGGGTACGTTTCAGAGCACTTAGGGTACAACTGCTGAGATTGTACCCTCAATGGATCATAATTACACCTTAAGGAACTAATATGTACCATTTAGCGGTAAATAAGGTACAAATATGTTTCCAACTGTCAAAGGGTCCATGTCTGTACCATTTAATCCCCCAAAAAGGTGCAATCACTTGTGTGACTAAAAGGTTGAGGGGGATGGGTGGTTCAAGGCTGCCAAACCCTGCAAGTCCATATTATTTGTGCACCTCATTTATTAATTGAACACATAACTGGCAGTCACCAAAAATGAATTCAACATACATGTTGTACAGCAAAATAATTTGTGTCCAATGGATGTTGGTAATATGCAAGAAGTGGGCAAAGCAACAAAAAAAAACCATGATTCAAAATAGAACACAAGCTCTTAACGTTGTAATGTTTATATTTAGAGCATCAAGATGATAACTCTTAAAGATAAAGCAAATGTATTAACTAAAATTACAGAGATTTTTTTATTTATTTGAAACTCTTTAAAATAAACAAGTGCTGTTTAAGAACCTGTTTTAAAAAAAATAAAATAAAATTGTAACCGTTCCCCAGTCACATACATGGACATTGTGTAACACGCCATAGCGCCATCTATTGGTTGAAAGTTCCTTGACATGTGTAACACAGCTCCATCTATTGGTTGAAGATTCATGACCAAAATGTGTACTGGGGAAATAGACTAATTTGCATATATTTTGCATACAGTGGCAATTCAATGTATGGTTGTGAGTTTTATCGTTTATGCCTCCCCTGAATCCCCCTTCCTTTTGTTAGAGTTACATTTTTATTATTGTGTTGTTTTCTATATGTTTTCTATATATTTATGGGGTTTTTTTTTTTTTATTGAGGTTAAACGTGAGGCATACAAGTGAGAAATCACAATAAGATGCAAATACATTTCAATGTCAAATTTTTGTGAGTAATACAAAAAATAAACAATAGGAAACCATGTTATCATGTGGTAGTAAAATAACTTGCCATATTAAATGCAAACCTTCCTAATTACTCCGAAGGTCACTCTTGGACCTTAAAACAGAATGAGACTAATAATGAAGGTTATACTGGACTATATATATTTATGTTTTATGTGGCATGTCACCCTAAGTTGAATGGGGTGTTGCTAGAGTCAATAAACATGTTGAGTGGCTCCTTTTGGAACTGGTTGTTTATTCTGGTTCTTACAAGAATTCCTGTAGCAGTCTTAGGACCTGCTGTTTGACTACACTAACCAAACTTCTAAAACTGCAGTGTAGCTATTGTAATACTGTCCGAAAAAGTACACATTAAATGAATGCATATTTCAATGTTATATAATAAATTTGATGGAACAGCATTTTAATATGCTGTGTTGAGTACAAATTTGTCATCATGTGGTACAAAAGGCTTGTCACTGGGGCAGTACCCTTAAAAGGCCAAATCTGCACCATTTTTTAAGGGTACATTATGGTACCATGGCACTGAGGTCTAGTCACCAAAGGTACATATTTGCCTTTGAAAGGTACAATCTGCAAGGGGAACCAATTTGTACCCATTTTAAAGGGTACAGCAGTGTACCTTTAAGGGTACTGCCCCAGTGACAAGCTGTTGTACCCCTAAAGGTACAATTATGCAAATTTTTTCTGACAGTGTACAGACTTCAGACTGCTTCTGTTTGTATAATGCATCTTTTCATATGCCGGGGAGGAGGGGGGGTTCTGCTATCAGCCCCTTTCAGTGGGTGTCCCAGGCTTTTCTCAATAACAGTGTTAAATGGGGAGCTTCTAAGTTAGTTTTTAAAAGGTTTTACACTGGATTTGTACACCAGTATCTGTGTATATTCTTTTTTATAGTAGTGTCTACTGTATGCAGGAAAATGGAAATTGGTGTATACTGCCCCTTTAACTATGCTTACTTAAACATTTTCTGACAGATTTAAAGGGACATTGAAGTCAAAAAAAGTTTCAGGGTTCAGATAGAACATGCAATTTTACTAAAACGTCCAATATACTTCTGCTATCAAATGTATTCCTTTCCTTGTACTCTTTTCTGAAGCTTTGCTTCTTCCTATGACACATTTTGAGCACTAGTGTTTGCAACATTGTATAATATTGTTAAAAAAAATTGTTACATACACTGCTGCATATTGTGCTCAAGATACATGCACACTAATGAGCCTACCTAAGTATGCTCTCATGGAAAAAGATTAATTAAAGAAAATAAATAGAAGAAACACTACAATTATTCAGGCAGTAACTTAAAGGGACATTAAGCACCTTGTAATTACACGATTTTCCTACAGTTTTGCAATAAACTAACATTCTGGGTATGTTTAAAAATATTTAAAATGCATTGTCACCTTTTTTTGCTGCAATTATTTTTCAATAGCCAAACTCCACCCACCACTTGCCTTATTTAGAGGAGCCAATCCAGACTTGTTAGTGGAGAATAAAAAACTTGCCACAGGAATTTTGTTAGCAAAATAACCAGTGTTTTGAAATTCATATCTAATAATCTCTGCTTAAGCCAATTAGGGACCGATGTGGAGCAGGGTTAGGCTTGTGAAACCTGACCTGTGCACTATTAGTTTTTTAGAATTGGAAAACTCTTTGTTTTCAGATTTTACATTACAGAAGAAGTCTCTACTCATAATTAAAGGGACAGTCCAGTCCAAAATAAACTTTCATGAATCAGATAGAGCATGTAATTTTAAACAATTTTTCAATTTACTTTTATCACCAATTTTGCTTTGTTCTCTTGGTATTCTTAGTTAAAAACTAAATCTAGGTAGGCTCATATGCTAATGTCTTAGACCTTGAAGGCCGGCTCTTATCTAAATGCATTTTGACAGTTTTTCACCACTTTTAGTTGTGTGTCATATAGATAAGACTAGTGCTCACACACGTGGAGTTACCTAGGAATCAGCACTGATTGGCTAAAATGCAAGTCTGTAAAAAGAACTGAAATATGAGGGCAGTGTGCAGAGGTTTAGATACAAGTTAGGCACAGAGGTAAAAAGTATATTATTATAACTGTGTTGGTTATGCAAAACTTGGGAATGGGTAATAAAGGGATTATCTATCTTTTTAAACAATAATATTTCTGGTGTAGACTGTCTTTAAACATGTTATATTACAATCTAAAACTAGTTTTTTTTTATATATATATCCCTTTAAACACCATTAATGTATTTAGTTATCCATAACTTTTTTCAAAATAAATTAAATAATAAATATATACAGTACATAGTGAACATATTACTTACTACCAGCCTAAATGTCATTTCCTCTCTGTATCTGGAGGGCAATACATAATACGTTTATACAGCTCACTCTGCCATTATAAAACCTACACAAGTTAACAAGTGAAATCCCCTCATGTCCCTGATGAATAATTGGTGCATAAACTTCTCACACAATGCAGTGTTCTGTTACAGTTATCTACTTGTTTTTTTCTTCATAAGGAATTTCCATTAACCCTGGGGATTTTTGGAGATATTAATTAAAATAACAACAACTTCAGCGCTACAGTAATGTTTTTGCATTTGGTGTCACCTTTTAGCTGCTATGACGGCAATACCCCCACCTATTGTTCCAGCAACTTAATTATATTATTGTTTCTGAATTGTTCATTTTACTTTCTCTTTCATTTTAGCTTTGATCAGTATTTGTTACTTTCTTTATTGTTTTCCTTCTACTTCACATTTTGTTTTTTTTTCTAGGCTTTTTCTCTCAGTGGTTAAATTCCAACCTGACTTGTGATTTTTTACATTTATTTTTTAAGCCAATTTAATTTACCAGAAGAGCCACGAAAATGATTTTTTGCTTCTGATTTATTTTCTTTGTTGCATCTAAAAGAGAGCACGGTAATAACTATTACATGATTTATTTTTAAATGTTATTAAATGGAGGGTCATGTACTAAAAAATAACCTGTTTTGTTCTTAGGCTTATTTGGTGTGTCACTGTGGTCATTTTTCTGCCCGTAATCTTCTACCCTATGGACCAGTGAGTTTGTTTCCTACTGTCCTAGCTTGTGATTAATGGCTACACACATATGCCTCTTGTCACTGGCTCATTATATATGTTTAGCAGTGGTATTGCCGGGGGTGGGGGGCACTAGCTCACCCAGCATAATGGCTGCCCCCATGTTCTTGCCCCCACCCCAAAACGCCCATTCTTGCCTCCCGCAGAGGCCCCATCTACAAATCACCTGTGGGCCTCCTGGAAGTGCCCCCCCCCCCAGAAGAAATGTCACTGCTGTTCAGTTAGGTCCCGGTAGTGTACTGTAATTAAAAAATGTAACTTTTATAATGGAGCTAGAGCATGCAATTTTGAGCATCTTTCCAATTTACTTTTATTATCAAATTTGCTTTGTTTTCTTGTTATACTTTGTTGGAAAACATACCTAGGTAGGCTCAGAAGTAGCAATGCACCACGGGGAAATAGCTGGTGATTGGTGGATGCACATATATGACTTTTGTCATTGGTGCAACCAATGTGATCAGCTAGGTCCCATTGATGCATTGCTGCTCCTGAGGTTTACTCTTCTATAAAGGATGCAATGAACAAATGAAGCAAAAAGTTTTTTAAAATTTCTTGCTCTGTCTGAATGATGAACATTTCAGTTTTACTTTACTGTCCCTTTAATTATGTGTTTAACCTATCTGCAAAAGATGAACACCAGGTTATATGCTAGCAATAGTGCAATAATAAAATGCTCTAAGACATTCCATTTTTATTTTATTGCATATTGACTATAACGGTGTTTTCAAGGCTTTTTACCTAATTTTCACAAAAGAAAGTTCTGGGCGGCCAATGAAAAACCAAAGCATTATAAATGATTGATACATTGTTTTACTATATAAGTCCATATAAATGAGATTCATTTTAGTTGTCTAGTTTAAATCTGGAGACAGAGGGGAAACAAAAAAACTAAATGCTGCATTTTTTTAGAGATTTATTTGTTACACACACAAACAGCGCACTGCATGTAGCACAGGCACAAACACATGTTTTTTACATTTAATTAAAGCTTTATGAATTAAAAGAGGCAGAGTTAAAAGGAGAGAAAGAGGAGACAAAGGGGGGTGAGAGAGGGCACATGAAAAAGGGCAGTGAAAGAATGGGTCTGGGATTCTGAAAGGTAAAGAGAAAGTTGATAAGCATGAGAGTAAATGGGAGAGTGGTATTGTGAAATAATTAGCGAGTCAGACGATAGGATGAGCTGAAGATAGAGTGTGAGTATGAGAAGTCTGAGTGTAAGGAGAGGAATCAGAAAGACCGAGAGGAGCACATTATTAGAAGAGGAAGAACTACAAAACTAAAGAGGTTGAAGGGAAAGGAAAAAAAATATATAAAAATGTATTTAAAAAACGAAATAAATTGAGCCACGAATATCTTTGATAGATTCAGTAAAAGATAATCAAATTGAAAAAATGCAGCTCCAAAGTCAGAATACAAGTACTTAAAGGGACAGTCTAGTCAAAATTAAACTTTCATGATTCAGATAGGGCATGCAATTTTAAACAACTCTCCAAATTACTTTTATCATCACATTTGCTTGGTACTTTTGGTATTCTTTATTGAAAACAAAACCTAGAGTCACATGCTAATTTCTAAGCCTTTGAAGGTCGACTCTTATTTGCATTTTGACATTTTTTCACAGTTAGACAGTGCTAGTTCATGTGTGACATATAGATAACATTGTGCTCACTCCCTTAACTAAAATGTAAGTCTGTCAAAAGCTTAGATAGAAGGTAATTTCAGAGGTAAAAAAAGTATATTAATATAACAGTTTCAAGTAGACTGTCCCTTTAATCTCACTAAAAATAAATGTATTATAGAAGGTGTGATAAACACTCAGCATCTGAATCGAGAATTAGCAGTGCCAAAACATGCTTTCTGGGCACAAATTAAGAATGAGGTAAACAAGGCAAATGATGTCAAACAGAATGATGACACAAATAAATACATTCCTTCTATTACTGACATAGAATCTCTATAAACAAGTGAACAGGTGCAATGAGATAGGATAGGGCTTATATAAAAAATAAATATTAAGAAATGGATTGTCATGTTATTTGTTAATTTTTAGACATAACTGCTTTATTTTTTATAATAAGTTTTATTATTGTAAAATATCAATGGGCACAACTTGTGCTTCCAAATAAGATCATCTGTATTTAGAGTATTGGGAGGCTACAGAGGGATTTTTGTGACCGAATACAGAATTATGTTAAGTATGTTACTTTATGGGCTCGGTACATAGATGACGTCCTACTGTTTTGGAATGGACTCAAATACACAAACAGAACTTCTAAAAAATAAAATTGAATCACAAGCACAAACATATAGCAGGTACTTATTACCAGTGATGGAATCTTAGTCTTTTTATGATGTGTGATTCTCAGTCAAATTAAACTAATATGGTCCTGAGGGTAACTTGTCAGGCAACTCTGTCATAGGTGCAGTTTTTAGACCTGATTATAGAAATTTCAAAAGATAATAAGATCACTATACATGTCTGTAGTAAATCATCTGCTACCAATAGTGCCTTATTAGTGTTCTATACTCCTTTATCTACTATTAAAGGCTTACTAACGGGTAAATACTTTAGAATACATAGAAACACAGTGATCTAATGCAAGTCCGACTCAACCTAGGACCGAGTGTGTCCAATGGACTCAGGCAACACATGACAAGGGGCAGCACTTCAGTGACTAAGTCAGTCACTGTCAGACCCAGATCACTCCTGTCCTCTGTCTCCGTGGGGAAGTCACAGAACCAATCAGGGGTTACAAGGGGGGTCAAGTGCATCTCTTCACTAACTACCTTCCCACTTCTTGCGCAATTGTGCATAAGCATTGGTTGCATGCAGGTAGGCAGGCTTAGTAAGGTCAGAGGCCAGGCTAGTTGGTTGATATGCTAATCAGAATGTTACTACTGGGGGGGGGGGGCGTCATATCATTCTCGGACCCAGGCAACACAATATCTTTAGCTGGCCACAATCTAATGTAGAATCTATTTAGCTCAAGAGTTACGTGGTAGGTTTAATTGAGACACAATATTTTAAGAAACTATTGGCAAGAGCTTTTCAATAAGCACACTGAACTATGAAAGGAACTATTTTTTTAGTTTCTAAGAAAACATCAGCTGATCTGATAATGCGATCCGCTTTATTACCACATATGCTGGCCAATCTAACATAGGGAAGTTAATTGTTGAAAAGCACTGCCACACGCTACCTAGAGATTCTGAAAGAATATCTTCCTTTTAATTCAGCTATTATGTATAGTTGCCCTTGTAAATGGTGCTATTTTGATTGTAATTCAAAACAACAATCACTTTTTTAAAGGGAACATTAAACACAAAATAAATGACAGTTGTTATGATGTATTTGAAGCAAAGCCTGAGAATAATATACAGATGTCGCTTAAAAAGTTCTGTCTCTGTGGCACCTGTTAATATTGGGGAGTTTTGCGCACATGCACATTAGGTAGTTTAATCACTGAACATCTTTGTACCATCAGAATGTTAAAAAGAAAACAGTGAGTGATCACCTTCTACAGAGGCACAAGGCATTATAATACTGAATGAATTACTAAATATACCTAATTTGTTTGTTTATAACTCAAGGGTATGGTTAGTTCAATAAGATGTTACCTTTCAATAAGGCACTCAGGAGCAGGGTTACTGCTGGACATTAGTTGTATTTCTCAGAAATATGATAAATGAGCAGTCCCTTTAATGAATCAATGAGCAAATTAATTCATGCTGATTGGTTGATTCATTATTTCTTAAACGATTACTCTACAGGCAAGAACTGTGTGTGACATCTGACTGTATCCACTGTGCTAGCATTGTGACTGCCCTGTGTCCAACACTGCAGCCATTACCAGCAGCAACACCACAGCAAGCCTTAGTGTGGCAAGCTACTATTCGCTTGTTTTACTAGAAGCTTTAATATTATTTTTCTACTACTTTATACCCACAAGTGCCAACACTGCAGCAACCAATACCACACCAGGTCCTACTGTGCATGTGCCAACCTGCCAATCTATATATGGTGCAATATTTCTTGTAATACTTTAATTCATAAACGCATTTGAACTGTGCCTGACTGATCTATCTAACAGCCAGGGTCGTCTTTAACACAGGGAAAAAGGGGCAGCTGCCCAGGGTCCAGTCTTTGTTGAGGGGCCCGAGTCCTAAAAAAATATATATTTTTTTTGGTTCATGCCAGACTGCTGATGCCATGTGACATGGGTGACACACACAGTCAGTCCTAATACTGTCACAGTCGAAAGTTCTCTGCTTATATTTATTTGTGAGAAACTGTGCCAGACCGTGCCGGTTTCATGTGACATGCCAAGCTAGCACTGAATGTTAAGTCCTAACTCGGTATCCAGACAATCCCACTGCATCAGAAAAGGTCCTGCTGGGGTTACCACTGTTACCAGGTAACTGCTCTGGTGGTGGGTTTTGTTTCTGGATAGGGCTGACTGTAGGCACTTGCAGCAGAAAGCTGGAGCGGCAGGCACGTGAGGATTTGAGCATTTGTGCAGCTGCACACACTGCTCTCTTCAGTCTTGAGGCTGTGTGACTCGTCTCACACTGTATCCATGCAGCCTTGGACAGATAACATCCAGTCTGCTGGTCCCCTTAGCCCTGCTCTTTTTGCTGTGGCCCTAAGATCAACTAACTTAAGTTTGCTAGGGGAACAGTGCTGTGTAGAAAGGTGTCAGTGGGAAGAATAAGTGAGTGCACACACGCCCCTCCCCCATGCAGCATTGTCTAGTGCAGGGTGAGAGGGAACTTTTCCCTAGCAAAGAAGTGACAGGTGCTACTGTGGCTGATGTATAGTGTCAAGCTGATACTTCACACATTAAGGTAAGGTTTATTTTTATAGGTTTTTTTTTCTCTCTGTCTCCGATTTTACAGCTTACCATAGTAGTTCTGCTAATCCAGTCAGTAAACTTATATTTGTCTGCACCTCCATGCTTCCTCCTCAGTCTTTAACTTTCTTTGCTCCTGTTGGCTTTAACCAGCTAACCCCACACCAGAATCACATTCAAAAGCATATTAAATTAATCCACAGTGGAGGAATTTATATATTTATTTACTTATTAGTACTGCTTAGGTCGAGTTTCACTCATTGCAATTTATTTCATTTTTTTTAAATGATTAGCCCAGCAGTGGATCATCCACTGCTGGGCTAATAATTTAAAAAAATATATAAAATAAATTGATTTAGTTGTTTTTTGGGATGTTGGGGTGGAGAGCAAAATTGAATGGGGGGAGGGGTCAAGAAAATGTTTGCCCAGGGTCCAGTCAATGTTAAAAATGGCCCTGCTAACAGCAGTGTAACAAATTTAGAGAACCATCTGACCCTGTGTCCAGGGTGTGAAGCCCACACCTTGCTTACGTATGACACTTGCTGCTCACCGGCCCATTTGTGCTGCTGCTCCAACTTCTGATGCTGTGTCCACAATAAGAGACTCACATCTTGCTGTGACTTTGTTGCCTTATATATATATATATATATATATATATATATATATATATACCGCCATGTCCTGCTGCTCCTATTCTACCGTGCGTGCCCATCTGCCCATTTTCACTGCTGTAACAGTTTTAGACAACACTCTGACACTGTGTCCAAGGAGTGAGACTCATACATAGCTGTAACTTTGTTGACGTATATAAAACCATGTCCTGCTGCTCTTCTGCCTGCCCATTTGTGCTGCTGCTGCCCCTTCAGTTTTTCCCCCAACAATTTTAGACAACACTCTGATACTGTATTCATCTACAGTGTGAGGCTAACACCTTGCTGTAACTTGTTGACACATACCATCATGTCCTACCATTCCTCTTGGTGCCCATCTGTGTTTCTGTGCAGCTACTGCTATGTACATGTAACATATCTTATAGGGACAATAAAGTAGACTTGTGCGCCGCTAAAAAAATAGTTTAGTTTTCAATTAGTTAAAAAATAATTTCTTTTCGGCAAATTAGTTTAGTTAAGTTTAAAAAAAAAAATTGTTTCGGCAAATTAGTTAAGTTAAATAGATTTCGGATCCGTTAGTTTTTTGGATCCATTCGTTTTTTTGGATCCATTCTTTATTCATATGCATTATTCTATTCTGAAGTTATAGAATAATGCATATGAATAAAGAATGGATCCGAAAAAATGAAAGGATCCAAAAAAATGATTTAATTTAACTTAACTAATATGCCGGCGATTGCCGAAACAAAATTATCTAAAACCGCCGGCGCCACCCACTAAATAAAGCTATTAACCCCTAAACCGCCACCCCCCCACATCACTAACACTACCTAAGCCTATTAGCCCCTAAACCGCCACCCCCCCATATCGCCGACACTAAATCACTAAATAAAGTTATTAACTTCTAAACTGACATTCCCCGACATCGCCGACACTAACTAAACCTATTAACCCCTAAACCGCACCCCCCACATCGCCAAGACTACCTAAACCTATTAACCCTAAACCGCACCCCCCCCCACATCGCCAACACTACCTAAACCTATTAACCCCTAAACCGCACCCCGTCCACATCGCCAACACTAACTAAACCTATTAACCCCTAAATCACAGTTCTCCGACATCGCCGACACTAACTAAACCTACTAACCCCTAAACCGCAACCCCCCCCATCACCAAGAATAACTAAGCCTATTAACCCCTAAACCGCAGTTCCCCGACATCGCCGACACTAACTAAACCTATTAACCCCTAAACCGCACCCCCCACATCGCCAATACTACCTAAACCTATTAACCCCTAAACCTCAGTTTCCCGACATCGCTGACACAAACTAAAACTATTAACCCCTAAACCGCACCCCCCACACACATCGCCAACACTAACTAAACCGATTAACCCCTAAGCCGCAGTTCCCCAACACTAACTAAACCTATTAACCCCTAAACCGCAACCCCCCCACATCCCCAACACTAACGAAACCTATTAACCCCTAAACCGCAGTTCCCCGACGCTAACTAAACCTATTACCCCTAAACCGCACCCCCCCCCCACATTGTCAATACTACCTAAACCTATTAACCCCTAAACCGCCATTCCCAAACAGCGCCAACACTAACTAAACCTATTAACCCCCACGGCCCCCACATCGCAACAACCTAAATTAAACTATATTAACCCCTAAACCTAACACCCCCTAACTTTAACATAATTAAAATAGACCTAAATAAAAGTTACAATTATTCATTAACTACCTATTTAAAACTAAATACAAACTTACCTGTGACATAAAACCTAAGCTAGCTACAATATAACTAATAGTTATATTGTAACTAGCTTAGGTTTTATTTTTATTTCACAGGTAAGTTTGTATTTATTTTAACTAGGTAGACTAATTAGTAAATAGTTATTAACTATTTTTTTGTAATTGGAGTTTTTTTTTTTTTTGTAATGTTAGGTTTTAGGGTTTTAGTTTATGGCAGCTTAGGTTTTATTTTTATTTCACAGGTAAGTTTGTATCTATTTTTAAATAGGTAGTTAGTTAATAATTGTAACTTTAATTTAGGTCTATTTTAATTATGTTAAAGTTAGGGGGTGTTAGGTTTAGGGGTTAATATAGTTTAATTTAGGTTGTAACTAGTAGGTGACTACTAACTGCCTAGTTAAAATAAATACAAACTTACCTGTGAAATAAAAGTAAAAACATTACAAAAAATAATAAACACTACAATTACACAAAATAAAAAACTACCATTACAAAAAATAACAAACGAAATTATCTAAAACAATAAAAATTACTCCTATTCTAATACCCCGTTTAAAAAAAAAAAAACACCCCAAAATAAAATAACCCTGATCTATAATAAACTACCAAGGGCCCTTAAAGGGCCTTTTGCAGGGCATTGCCCTAAAGAAATCAGCTCTTTTTCTAAAAAATAAAAACAAACTCCCCCTAACATTACAAACCCCCAAAATAAAAATAAAGTTAATCTACCCATTGTCCTGAAAAGGGCATTTGTATGGGCATTGCCCTTAAAAGGGCATTCTGCTCTTTTACTGCCCATTAAAAATAAAAAAATGCCTACTCTAAAAAAAAAACACTCCAAAAATAAAAAAACACATTACAAAAAATAACAAACGAATTATCCAAAATAATAAAAATTATTCCTATTTTAATATTTTAATACCCCGTTTAAAAAAAAAAAAAAAACACCCCAAAATACCCCCCCCCCCCAATCTATAATAAACAACCAATAGCCCTTAAAAAGGACTTTTGTAGGGCAATGCCCTAAAGAAATCAGCTCTTTTGCTAAAAAATAAAAACAAACACCCCTTAACATTAAAAAACTCCACCCCCCGAACCCACAAAATAAAAAAAAACTTAAAGGGACAGTCTACACCAGAATTGTTATTGTTTTAAAAGATAGATAATCCCTTTATTACCCATTTCCCAGTTTTGCATAACCAACACAGTTATAATAATATACTTTTAACCTCTGTGATTATCTTGTATCTAAGCCTCTGCAAACTGCCCCTTTTTTCAGTTCTTTTGACAGACTTGCAGTCCAGCCAATCAGTGCCTGCTCCCAGATTACTTCACGTGCACGAGCACAGTGTTATCTATATGAAATATGTGAACTAACACCCTCTAGTGGTGAAAAACTGTTAAAATGCAATCTGAAAGAGGTGGGCTTCAAGGTCTAAGAAATTAGCATATGAACCTCCTAGGTTAAGCTTTCAACTAAGAATACCAAGAGAACAAAGCAAAAATGGTGATAAAAGTAAATTGGAAAATTGTTTAAAATTACATGCTCTATCTGAATCATGAAAGTTTATTTTGGCCTAGACTGTCCCTTTAACTAAAAAACCCTAATCTACCCATTGCCCTGAAAAGGACATTTGTATGGGCATTGCTCTAAAAAGGGCATTCAGATCTTTTACTGCCCTTAACAGGGCATTCAGCTCTTTTACCAGCCCATTACCCCTAATCTAAAAAAAAAAACACCCCCCAAAAAAATAAAAAAAAACCTAACACTAACCCCTCTTTAGGTACTCATAGTTCTGAACGATCTTCATCCCAAGTGGCGAAGAATCTTCATCCAGATGGCTCCATCTTTATCCATCGCGGGACCGGCATCTTATTCTTCCCTGCGGAGGTCCTCTTCATGCGATCGTCCGCCGCACACTGAGGATTCAAATGCAAGGTACCCCATTTATACTGGGGGTACCGTTGCATTCCTATTGACTGAAAATTTCAAATCAGCCAATAGGATTGAGAGCTGCTTAAAATCTATTGGCTGTTCAAATCAGCCAAATGAATTTAAGCAGCTCTCATTCCTATTGGCTGATTTTAAATTTTCAGCTAATAGGAATGCAGCGATAGCTTCATTTAATGATTTTGTAAGTGTCGGCGATGTTGGGGAACTTTAGATAGAACAATGAAAAATTCTGAATATGAATAAAGAATAGATCCTAAAATTCAAAAACTAATTTATTCATTTTCGGGATTTTTCAGGATGTGCCAATTTGGAAATTCAGATGCACATGTCTACAATAAAGCACTCAGGGGCTGAGTTACTGTGGTAAGATGTTACAGGACATTAAGGCACCTAGGAGCTGGGTTACTGAAATAAGATGTTACAGGGGCAATAAGGCACTCAGGAGCTGGGTTACTGCAATAAGATGTTACAGGGGCAATAAGGCACTCAGGAGCTGGGTTACTGCAATAAGAAGTTACTGGGGCAATAAGGCACTCAGGAGTTGGGTTACTACAATAAGATGTTACGGGGCAATAAGGCACTCAGGAGCTGGGTAACTGCAATGAGATGTTACAGGGCAATAAGGCACTCAGGAGCTGGGTAACTGCAAGATGTTACAAGGGCAATAAGGCACTCAGGAACTGGGTTACTGCAATAAGATGTTACAGGGCAATAAGGCACTCAGGAGCTGGGTTACTGCAATAAGATGTTACAGGGGCAATAAGGCATTCAGGAGCTGGGTTACTGCAATAAGATGTTACAGGGGAAATAAGGCATTCAGGAGCTGGGTTACTGCAATAAGATGTTACAGGGGCAATAAGACACTCCGGAGCTGGGTTACTGCAATAAGATGTTACAGGGGCAATAAGACACTCCGGAGCTGGGTTACTGCAATAAGATGTTGCAGGGCAATAAGGCACTCAGGAGCTGGGTTACTGCAATAAGATGTTACAGGGGCAATAAGGCACTAAGGAGCTGGGTTACTGCAATAATATGTTACAGGGGCAATAAGGCACTAAGGAGCTGGGTTACTACAATAAGATGTTACAGGACAATAAGGCACTCAGGAGCTGGGTTACTACAATAAGATGTTACAGGGCAATAAGGCATCAGGAGCTGGCTTACTGTAATAAGATGTTACGGGGCAATAAGGCACTCAGGAGCTGGGTTACTGTAATAAGATATTAAAGGGGCAATAAGGCACTCAGGAGCTGGGTTACTGTAATAAGATGTTACAGGGACAACAAGGCACTCAGGAGCTGGGTTACTGCAATTATTTGTTACAGGGACAATAAGGCAGTCAGGAGCTGGGATACTGCAATAAGATGTTTCAGGGGCAATAAGGCACTCAGGAGCTGGCTTACTGCAATAAGATGTTACAGGGACAATAAGGCACTCAGGAGCTGGGTTACTGCAATAAGAAGTTACAGGACAATAAGGCACTCAGGAGCTGGGTTACTGCAATAAAATGTTACAGTGCAATAAGGCACTTAGGACCTGGGTTACTGCAATAAGATGTTACAGGGCAATACGGCACTCAAGAGCTGGGTTACTGCAATAAAATGTTACAGGGCAATAAGGCACTCAGGAGCTGGGTTACTGCAATAAGATGTTACAGTGCAATAAGGCACTTAGGAGCTGGGTTACTGCAATAAGATGTTACAGGGGCAATAAGGCACTCAAGAGTTGGGTTACTGCAATAAGATGTTACGGGGCAATAAGGCACTCAGGAGCTGGGTAACTGCAATGAGATTTTACAGGGCAATAAGGCACTCAGGATCTGAGTTACTGCAATAAGATGATACAGGGGCAATAAGGCACTCAGGAACTGGGTTACTCCAATAAGATGTTACAGGGACAACAAGGCACTCAGGAGCTGAGTTACTGCAATAAGATGATACAGGGGCAATAAGGCACTCAGGAACTGGGTTACTGCAATAAGATGTTACAGGGCAATAAGGCACTCAGGAGCTGGGTTACTGTAATAAGATGTTACAGGGACAACAAGGCACTCAGGAGCTGGGTTACTGCAATTATTTGTTACATGGACAATAAGGCAGTCAGGAGCTGGGTTACTGCAATAAGATGTTACAGGACAATAAGGCACTCAGTAGCTGGGTTACTGCAATAAGATGTTTCAGGACAATAAGGCACTCAGTAGCTGGGTTACTGCAATAAGATGTTTCAGGGGCAATAAGGCACTCAGGAGCTGGGTTACTGCAATAAGGTGTTACAGGGAAATAAGGCACTCAGGAGCTGGGTTACTGCAATAAGATGTTACAGGGCAATAAGGCACTTAGGAGCTGGGTTACTGCAATAAGATGTTACAGGGCAATAAGGCACTCAGGAACTGGGTTACTGTAATAAGATGTTACAGGGCAATAAGGCACTCAGGAGCTGGGTTACTACTATATGATGTTACAGGACAATAAGGCACTCAGTAGCTGGGTTACTGCAATAATATGTTTCAGGGGCAATAAGGCACTCAGGAGCTGGGTTACTGCAATAAGGTGTTACAGGGAAATAAGGCACTCAGGAGCTGGGTTACTGCAATAAGATGTTACAGGGCAATAAGGCACTTAGGAGCTGGGTTACTGCAATAAGATGTTACAGGGCAATAAGGCACTTAGGAGCTGGGTTACTGCAATAAGATGTTACAGGGACAATAAGGCACTCAGGAGTTGGGTTACTGCAATAAGATGTTACGGGGCAATACGGCACTCAGGAGCTGGGTAACTTCAATGAGATGTTACAGGGCAATACGGCACTCAGGAGCTGGGTTACTGCAATAAGATGTTACAGGGGCAATAAGGCACTCAGGAACTGGGTTACTGCAATAAGATGTTACAGGGCAATACGGCACTCAGGAGCTGGGTTACTGCAATAAAATGTTACAGGGAAATAAGGAACTTAGGAGCTGGGTTACTGCAATAAGATGTTACAGGGCAATAAGGCACTCAGGAGCTGGGTTACTGCAATAAGATGTTACAGGGCATTAAGGCACTCAGGAGCTCAGTTACTGCAATAAGATGTTACAGGGCAATAAGGCACTCAGGAGCTGGGTTACTGCAATAAGATGTTACAGGGGCAATAAGGCACTCAGGAACTGGGTTACTGCAATAAGATGTTACAGGACAATAAGGCACTCAGTAGCTGGGTTACTGCAATAAGATGTTTCAGGACAATAAGGCACTCAGTAGCTGGGCTACTGCAATAAGATGTTTCAGGGGCAATAAGGCACTCAGGAGCTGGGTTACTGCAATAAGGTGTTACAGGGAAATAAGGCACTCAGGAGCTGGGTTACTGCAATAAGATGTTACAGGGCAATAAGGCACTTAGGAGCTGGGTTACTGCAATAAGATGTTACAGGGCAATAAGGCACTCAGGAACTGGGTTACTGCAATAAGATGTTACAGGGCAATAAGGCACTCAGGAGCTGGGTTACTACTATATGATGTTACAGGACAATAAGGCACTCAGTAGCTGGGTTACTGCAATAATATGTTTCAGGGGCAATAAGGCACTCAGGAGCTGGGTTACTGCAATAAGGTGTTACAGGGAAATAAGGCACTCAGGAGCTGGGTTACTGCAATAAGATGTTACAGGGCAATAAGGCACTTAGGAGCTGGGTTACTGCAATAAGATGTTACAGGGCAATAAGGCACTTAGGAGCTGGGTTACTGCAATAAGATGTTACAGGGACAATAAGGCACTCAGGAGTTGGGTTACTGCAATAAGATGTTACGGGGCAATACGGCACTCGGGAGCTGGGTAACTTCAATGAGATGTTACAGGGCAATACGGCACTCAGGAGCTGGGTTACTGCAATAAGATGTTACAGGGGCAATAAGGCACTCAGGAACTGGGTTACTGCAATAAGATGTTACAGGGCAATACGGCACTCAGGAGCTGGGTTACTGCAATAAAATGTTACAGGGAAATAAGGAACTTAGGAGCTGGGTTACTGCAATAAGATGTTACAGGGCAATAAGGCACTCAGGAGCTGGGTTACTGCAATAAGATGTTACAGGGCATTAAGGCACTCAGGAGCTCAGTTACTGCAATAAGATGTTACAGGGCAATAAGGCACTCAGGAGCTGGGTTACTGCAATAAGATGTTACAGGGGCAATAAGGCACTCAGGAACTGGGTTACTGCAATAAGATGTTACAGGGCAATAAGGCACTCAGGAGCTGGGTTACTGCAATAAGATGTTACAGGGACAATAAGGCATTCAGGAGCTAGGTTACTGCAATAAGATGTTACAGGGCAATAAGGCACTCAGGAGCTGGGTTACTGCAATAAGATGTTACAGGGACAATAAGGCATTCAGGAGCTAGGTTACTGCAATAAGATGTTACAGGGCAATAAGGCACTCAGGAGCTGGGTTACTGCAATAAGATGTTACAGGCTCAATAAGGCATTCAGGAGCTGGGTTACTGCAATAAGATGTTACAGGGCAATAAGGCACTCAGGATCTGGATTACTGCAATAAGATGTTACAGGGGCAATAAGGCACTAAGGATCTGAGTTACTGCAATAATATGTTACAGGGCAATAAGGCACTCAGGAGCTGGGTAACTGCAATAAGATGTTACAGGACAATAAGGCAAACAGGAGCTGGGTTACTGCAATAAGATGTTACAGGGCAATAAGGCACTCAGGAGCTGGGTTACTGCAATAAGATGTTACAGGGGCAATAAGGCACTCCGGGGCTGGGTTACTGAAATAAGATGTTACAGGGCAATAAGGCACTCAGGAGCTTGGTTACTGTAATAAGATGTTACAGGTGCAATAAGGCACTCAGGAGCTGGGTTACTGCAATAAGATCTTACAGGGCAATAAGGCAATCAGGAGCAGGGTTACTGCAATAAGATGTTACAGGGGCAATAAGGCATTCAGGAGCTGGGTTACTGCAATAAGATGTTACCGGGGCAATAAGGCATTCAGGAGCTGGGTTACTGCAATAAGATGTTACAGGGCATTAAGGCACCCAGGAGCTCAGTTACTGCAATAAGATGTTACAGGGCAATAAGGCACTCAGGAGCTGGGTTACTACAATAAGATGTTACAGGGCAATAAGGCATCAGGAGCTGGGTTACTGTAATAAGATGTTACGGGGTAATAAGGCACTCAGGAGCTGGGTTACTGTAATAAGATGTTAAAGGGGCAATAAGGCACTCAGGTGCTGGGTTACTGTAATAAGATGTTACAGGGCAATAAGGCACTCAGGAGCTGGGTTACTGCAATAAGATGTTACAGGCTCAATAAGGCATTCAGGAGCTGGGTTACTGCAATAAGATGTTACAGGGCAATAAGGCACTCAGGATCTGGATTACTGCAATAAGATGTTACAGGGGCAATAAGGCACTAAGGATCTGAGTTACTGCAATAATATGTTACAGGGCAATAAGGCACTCAGGAGCTGGGTAACTGCAATAAGATGTTACAGGACAATAAGGCAAACAGGAGCTGGGTTACTGCAATAAGATGTTACAGGGCAATAAGGCACTCAGGAGCTGGGTTACTGCAATAAGATGTTACAGGGGCAATAAGGCACTCCGGGGCTGGGTTACTGCAATAAGATGTTACAGGGCAATAAGGCAATCAGGAGCAGGGTTACTGCAATAAGATGTTACAGGGGCAATAAGGCATTCAGGAGCTGGGTTACTGCAATAAGATGTTACCGGGGCAATAAGGCATTCAGGAGCTGGGTTACTGCAATAAGATGTTACAGGGCATTAAGGCACCCAGGAGCTCAGTTACTGCAATAAGATGTTACAGGGCAATAAGGCACTCAGGAGCTGGGTTACTACAATAAGATGTTACAGGGCAATAAGGCATCAGGAGCTGGGTTACTGTAATAAGATGTTACGGGGTAATAAGGCACTCAGGAGCTGGGTTACTGTAATAAGATGTTAAAGGGGCAATAAGGCACTCAGGTGCTGGGTTACTGTAATAATATGTTACAGGTACAATAAGGCACTCAGGAGCTGGGTTACTGCAATAAGGTGTTACAGGGCAATACGGCACTCAGGAGCTGGGTTACTGCAATAAAATGTTACAGGGCAATAAGGCACTTAGGAGCTGGGTTACTGCAATAAGATGTTACATGGGCAATAAGGCACTAAGGATCTGAGTTACTGCAATAAGATGTTACAGGGCAATAAGGCACTCAGGAGCTGGGTTACTGCAATAAAATGTTACAGGGCAATAAGGCACTCAGGAGCTGGGTTACTGCAATAAGATGTTACAGGGCAATACGGCACTCAGGAGCTGGGTTACTGCAATAAAATGTTACAGGGCAATAAGGCACTCAGGAGCTGGGTTACTGCAATAAGATGTTACAGGCAATAAGGCACTTAGGAGCTGGGTTACTGCAATAAGATGTTACAGGGGCAATAAGGCACTCAGGAGTTGGGTTACTGCAATAAGATGTTACGGGGCAATAAGGCACTCAGGAGCTGGGTAACTGCAATGAGATGTTACAGGGCAATAAGGCACTCAGGAGCTGAGTTACTGCAATAAGATGATACAGGGGCAATAAGGCACTCAGGAACTGGGTTACTCCAATAAGATGTTACAGGGACAACAAGGCACTCAGGAGCTGAGTTACTTAAATAAGATGATACAGGGGCAATAAGGCACTCAGGAACTGGGTTACTGCAATAAGATGTTACAGGGCAATAAGGCACTCAGGAGCTGGGTTACTGTAATAAGATGTTACAGGGACAACAAGGCACTCAGGAGCTGGGTTACTGCAATTATTTGTTACATGGACAATAAAGCAGTCAGGAGCTGGGTTACTGCAATAAGATGTTTCAGGGGCAATAAGGCACTCAGGAGCTGGGTTACTGCAATAAGGTGTTACAGGGAAATAAGGCACTCAGGAGCTGGGATACTGCAATAAGATGTTACAGGGCAATAAGGCACTCAGGAGCTGGGTTACTGCAATAAGATGTTACAGGGCAATAAGGCACTCAGGAGCTGGGTTACTGCAATTATTTGTTACAGGGACAATAAGGCAGTCAGGAGCTGGGTTACTGCAATAAGATGTTTCAGGGGCAATAAGTCACTCAGGAGCTGGGTTACTGCAATAAGATGTTACAGGGCAATAAGGCACTTAGGAGCTGGGTTACTGCAATAAGATGTAACAGGGCAATACGGCACTCAGGAGCTGGGTTACTGCAATAAAATGTTACAGGGCAATAAGGCACTTAGGAGCTGGGTTACTGCAATAAGATGTTACAGGGCAATAAGGCACTCAGGAGCTCAGTTACTGCAATAAGATGTTACAGGGCAATGAGGCACTTAGGAGCTGGGTTACTGCAATAAGATGTTACAGGGGCAATAAGGCACTCAGGAGCTGGGTTACTGCAATAAGATGTTACGGGGCAATACGGCACTCAGGAGCTGGGTAACTTCAATGAGATGTTACAGCGCAATAAGGCACTCAGGAGCTGGGTTACTGTAATAAGATGTTACAGGGCAATACGGCACTCAGGAGCTGGGTTACTGCAATAAAATGTTACAGGGCAATAAGGAACTTAGGAGCTGGGTTACTGCAATAAGATGTTACAGGGCAATAAGGAACTTAGGACCTGGGTTACTGCAATAAGATGTTACAGGGGCAATAAGGCACTCAGGAGCTGGGTTACTGCAATAAGATGTTACAGGGCATTAAGGCACTCAGGAGCTCAGTTACTGCAATAAGATGTTACAGGGCAATAAGGCACTCAGGAGCTGGGTTACTGCAATAAGATGTTACAGGGGCAATAAGGCACTCAGGAACTGGGTTACTGCAATAAGATGTTACAGGGCAATAAGGCACTCAGGAGCTGGGTTACTGCAATAAGATGTTACAGGGCAATAAGGCACTCAGGAGCTGGGTTACTGCAATAAGATGTTACAGGCTCAATAAGGCATTCAGGAGCTGGGTTACTGCAATAAGATGTTACAGGGCAATAAGGCACTCAGGAGCTGGATTACTGCAATAAGATGTTACAGGGGCAATAAGGCACTCAGGAGATGGATTACTGCAATAAGATGTTACAGGAGAATAAGGCACTCAGGAGCTGGGTTACTGCAATAAGATGTTACAGGGCAATAAGGCACTCAGGAGCTGGATTACTGCAATAAGATGTTACATGGGCAATAAGGCACTAAGGATCTGAGTTACTGCAATAATATGTTACAGGGCAATAAGGCACTCAGGAGCTGGGTAAATGCAATAAGATGTTACAGGGCAATAAGGCAAACAGGAGCTGGGTTACTGCAATAAGATGTTACAGGGCAATAAGGCACTCAGGAGCTGGGTTACTGCAATAAGATGTTACAGGGGCAATAAGGCACTCCGGGGCTGGGTTACTGCAATAAGATGTTACAGGGCAATAAGGCACTCAGGAGCTTGGTTACTGTAATAAGATGTTACAGGGGCAATAAGGCACTCAGGAGCTGGGTTACTGCAATAAGATGTTACAGGGCAATAAGGCAATCAGGAGCAGGGTTACTGCAATAAGATGTTACAGGGGCAATAAGGCACTCAGTAGCTGGGTTACTGCAATAAGATGTTACAGGACAATAAGGCACTCAGGAGCTGGGTTACTGCAATAAGATGTTACAGGGCAATAAGGCACTCAGGAGCTGGGTTACTGCAATAAGATGTTACAGGGGCAATAAGGCATTCAGGAGCTGGGTTACTGCAATAAGATGTTACAGGGCATTAAGGCACCCAGGAGCTCAGTTACTGCAATAAGATGTTACAGAGCAATAAGGCACTCAGGAGCTGGGTTACTACAATAAGATGTTACAGGGCAATAAGGCATCAGGAGCTGGGTTACTGTAATAAGATGTTACGGTGTAATAAGGCACTCAGGAGCTGGGTTACTGTAATAAGATGTTAAAGGCGCAATAAGGCACTCAGGAGCTGGGTTACTGTAATAAGATGTTACAGGTACAATAAGGCACTCAGGAGCTGGGTTACTGCAATAAGGTGTTACAGGGCAATAAGGCACTCAGGAGCTGGGTAACTGCAATGAGATGTTACAGGGCAATAAGGCACTCAGGAGCTGGGTTACTGCAATAAGATGTTACAGGTACAATAAGGCACTCAGGAGCTGGGTTACTGCAATAAGATGTTACAGGGCAATAAGGCACTCAGGAGCTGGGTAACTGCAATGAGATGTTACAGGGCAATAAGGCACTCAGGAGCTGGGTTACTGCAATAAGATGTTACAGGGGCAATAAGACACTCAGGAACTGGGTTACTGCAATAAGATGTTACAGGGCAATACGGCACTCAGGAGCTGGGTTACTGCAATAAAATGTTACAGGGCAATAAGGCACTTAGGAGCTGGGTTACTGCAATAAGATGTTACATGGGCAATAAGGCACTAAGGATCTGAGTTACTGCAATAATATGTTACAGGGCAATAAGGCACTCAGGAGCTGGGTAACTGCAATAAGATGTTACAGGGCAATAAGGCAAACAGGAGCTGGGTTACTGCAATAAGATGTTACAGGGCAATAAGGCACTCAGGAGCTGGGTTACTGCAATAAGATGTTACAGGGGCAATAAGGCACTCCGGGGCTGGGTTACTGCAATAAGATGTTACAGGGCAATAAGGCACTCAGGAGCTTGGTTACTGTAATAAGATGTTACAGGGGCAATAAGGCACTCAGGAGCTGGGTTACTGCAATAAGATGTTACAGGGGCAATAAGGCATTCAGGAGCTGGGTTACTGCAATAAGATGTTACAGGGGCAATAAGGCATTCAGGAGCTGGGTTACTGCAATAAGATGTTACAGGGCATTAAGGCACTCAGGAGCTTAGTTACTGCAATAAGATGTTACAGGGCAATAAGGCACTCAGGAGCTGGGTTACTACAATAAGATGTTACAGGGCAATAAGGCATCAGGAGCTGGGTTACTGTAATAAGATGTTACAGGGTAATAAGGCACTCAGGAGCTGGGTTACTGTAATAAGATGTTAAAGGGGCAATAAGGCACTCAGGAGCTGGGTTACTGTAATAAGATGTTACAGGTACAATAAGGCCCTCAGGAGCTGGGTTACTGCAATAAGGTGTTACAGGGCAATAAGGCACTTAGGTGCTGGGTTGCTGCAATAAGATGTTACAGGGCAATAAGGCACTCAGGAGCTGGGTAACTGCAATGAGATGTTACAGGGCAATAAGGCACTCAGGAGCTGGGTTACTGCAATAAGATGTTACAGGGGCAATAAGACACTCAGGAACTGGGTTACTGCAATAAGATGTTACAGGGCAATACGGCACTCAGGAGCTGGGTTACTGCAATAAAATGTTACAGGGCAATAAGGCACTTAGGAGCTGGGTTACTGAAATAAGATGTTACAGGGCAATAAGGCACTCAGGAGCTGGGTTACTGCAATAAGATGTTACAGGGCATTAAGTCACTCAGGAGTTCAGTTACTGCAATAAGATGTTACAGGGCAATAAGGCACTCAGGAGCTGGGTTACTGCAATAAGATGTTACAGGGTAATAAGGCACTCAGGAGCTGGGTTACTGCAATAAGATGTTACAGGGCAATAAGGCACTCAGGAGCTGGGTTACTGCAATAAGATGTTACAGGCGCAATAAGGTTTTCAGGAGCTGGGTTACTGCAATAAGATGTTACAGGGCAATAAGGCACTCAGGAGCTGGATTACTGCAATAAGATGTTACAGGGCAATAAGGCACTCAGGAGCTTGGTTACTGTAATAAGATGTTACAGGGGCAATAAGGCACTCAGGAGCTGGGTTACTGCAATAAGATGTTACAGGGCAATAAGGCAATCAGGAGCAGGGTTACTGCAATAAGATGTTACAGGGGCAATAAGGCATTCAGGAGCTCGGTTACTGCAATAAGATGTTACAGGGGCAATAAGGCATTCAGGAGCTCGGTTACTGCAATAAGATGTTACAGGGCATTAAGGCACTCAGGAGCTCAGTTACTGCAATAAGATGTTACAGGGCAATAAGGCAATCAGGAGCTGGGTTACTACAATAAGATGTTACAGGGCAATAAGGCATCAGGAGCTGGGTTACTGTAATAAGATGTTAAAGGGCAATAAGGCACTCAGGAGCTGGGTTACTGCAATAAGATGTTACAGGGCATTAAGGCACTCAGGAGCTCAGTTACTGCAATAAGATGTTACAGGGCATTAAGGCACTCAGGAGCTCAGTTACTGCAATAAGATTTTACAGGGCAATAAGGCAATCAGGAGCTGGGTTACTACAATAAGATGTTACAGGGCAATAAGGCATCAGGAGCTGGGTTACTGTAATAAGATGTTACGGGGTAATAAGGCACTCAGGAGCTGGGTTACTGTAATAAGATGTTAAAGGGGCAATAAGGCACTCAGGAGCTGGGTTACTGCAATAAGATGTTACAGGGCAATAAGGCACTCAGGAGCTGGGTTACTGCAATAAGATGTTACAGGGGCAATATGGCATTCAGGAGCTGGGTTACTGCAATAAGATGTTACAGGGCAATAAGGCACTCAGGAGCTGGATTACTGCAATAAGATGTTACAGGGCAATAAGGCACTCAGGAGCTGGATTACTGCAATAAGATGTTACATGGGCAATAAGGCACTAAGGATCTGAGTTACTGCAATAATATGTTACAGGACAATAAGGCACTCAGGAGCTGGGTAACTGCAATAAGATGTTACAGGGCAATAAGGCACTCAGAAGCTGGGTTACTGTAATAAGATGTTAAAGGGGCAATAAGGCACTCAGGAGCTGGGTTACTGCAATAAGATGTTACAGGGCAATAAGGCACTCAGGAGCTGGGTTACTGCAATAAGATGTTACAGGCGCAATAAGGCATTCAGGAGCTGGGTTACTGCAATAAGATGTTACAGGGCAATAAGGCACTCAGGAGCTGGATTACTGCAATAAGATGTTACAGGGCAATAAGGCACTCAGGAGCTGGGTTACTGCAATAAGATGTTACAAGGCAATAAGGCACTCAGGAGCTGGGTTACTGCAATAAGAAGTTACAGGGGCAATAAGGCACTCAGGAGCTGGGTTACTGCAATAAGATGTTACAGAGGCAATAAAGCACTCAGGAGCTGGGTTACTGCAATAAGATGTTACAGGGCAATAAGGCACTCAGGAGCTGGGTTACTGCAATAAGATGTTATAGGGACAATAAGGCACTCAGGAGCTTGGTTACTACAATAAGATGTTACAGGGCAATAAGGCACTCAGGAGCTGGGTTACTGCAATAAGATGTTATAGGGACAATAAGGCACTCAGGAGCTGTGTTACTGCAATAAGATGTTACAGGACAATAAGGCACTCAGGAGCTGGGTTACTGCAATAAGGTGTGACAGGGCAATAAGGCACTCAGGAGCTGGGTTACTACAATAAGATGTTATAGGCAATAAGGCACTCAGTAACTGGGTTACTGCAATAAGATGTTACAAGACAATAGGGCACTCAGGAACTGGGTTACAGCAATAAGAAGCTACAGGGCAATAAGGCACTGAGGAGCTGGGTTACTGCAATAAGGTGTTACAGGGCAATAAGGCACTTAGGAGCTGGGTTACTGCAATAAGATGTTACAGGACAATAAGGCACTCAGGAGCTGGGTTACTGCAATAAAATGCTACAGCGGCAATAAGGCACTCAGGAGCTGGGTTACTGCAATAAGATGTTACAGTACAATAAGGCACTCAGGAGCTGGGTTACTGCAATAAGATGTTACAGGGCAATAAGGCACTCAGGAGCTGGGTTACTACAGTAAGATGTAACAGGACAATAAGGCACTCAGGAGCTGGGTTACTGCATTAAGATGTTAAAGGGCAATAAGGCACTTAGGAGCTGGGTTACTGCAATAAGATGTTACAGGGCAATAAGGCACTCAGGAGCTGGGTTACTGCAATAAGGTGTTACAGGGCAATAAGGCACTCAGGAGCTGGGTTACTGCAATAAGGTGTTACAGGGCAATAAGGCACTCAGGAGCTGGGTTACTGCAATAAGATGTTACAGGGACAATAAGGCACTCAGGAGCTGGGTTACTGCAATAAGATGTTACAGGGCAATAAGGCACTCAGGAGCTGGGTTACTGCAATAAGATGTTACAGGACAATAAGGCACTCAGGTGCTGGGTTACTGCAATAAGATGTTACAGGGCAATAAGGCACTCAGGAGCTGGGTTACTGCAATAAGATGTTACAGGACAATAAGGCACTCAGGAGCTGGGTTACTGCAATAAGGTGTTACAGGGCAATAAGGCACTCAGGAGCTGGGTTACTACAATAAGATGTTACAGGGGCAATAAGGCACTCAGGATCTGGGTTACTGTAATAAGATGTTACAGGGGCAATAAGGCACTCAGGAACTGGGTTACTGCAATAAGATGTTACAAAGGCAATAAGGCACTCAGGAGCTGGGTTACTGCAATAAGATGTTACAGAGGCAATAAGGCACTCAGGATCTGGGTTACTGTAATAAGATGTTACAGGGGCAATAAGGCACTCAGGAACTGGGTTACTGCAATAAGATGTTACAAAGGCAATAAGGCACTCAGGAGCTGGGTTACTGCAATAAGGTGTTACAGGGCAATAAGGCACTCAGGAGCTGGGTTACTGCAATAAGATGTTACAGGACAATAAGGCACTCAGGAGCTGGGTTACTGCAATAAGATGTTACAGGGGCAATAAGGCACTCAGGAGCTAGGTTACTGCAATAAGATGTTACAGGGCAATAAGGCACTCAGGAGCTGGGTTACTGCAATAAGATGTTACAGGGCAATAAGGCACTCAGGAGCTGGGTTACTGCAATAAGATGTTACAAGCAATAAGGCACTCAGGAGCTGGGTTACTGCAATAAGAAGTTACAGGGGCAATAAGGCACTCAGGAGCTGTGTTACTGAAATAAGATGTTACAGAGGCAATAAAGCACTCAGGAGCTGGGTTACTGCAATATGATGTTACAGAGCAATAAGGCACTCAGGAGCTGGGTTACTGCAATAAGATGTTACAGGACAATAAGGCACTCAGGAGCTGGGTTACTGCAATAAGATGTTATAGGGACAATAAGGCACTCAGGAGCTGTGTTACTGCAATAAGATGTTACAGGACAATAAGGCACTCAGGAGCTGGGTTACTGCAATAAGGTGTTACAGGGCAATAAGGCACTCAGGAGCTGGGTTACTACAATAAGATGTTATAGGCAATAAGGCACTCAGGAACTGGGTTACTGCAATAAGATGTTACAAGACAATAAGGCACTGAGGAGCTGGGTTACTGCAATAAGGTGTTACAGGGCAATAAGGCACTCAGGAACTGGGTTACAGCAATAAGAAGCTACAGGGCAATAAGGCACTGAGGAGCTGGGTTACTGCAATAAGGTGTTACAGGGCAATAAGGCACTCAGGAACTGGGTTACAGCAATAAGAAGCTACAGGGCAATAAGGCACTGAGGAGCTGGGTTACTACAATAAGATGTTATAGGCAATAAGGCACTCAGGAACTGGGTTACAGCAATAAGAAGCTACAGGGCAATAAGGCACTGAGGAGCTGGGTTACTGCAATAAGGTGTTACAGGGCAATAAGGCACTTAGGAGCTGGGTTACTGCAATAAGATGTTACAGGACAATAAGGCACTCAGGAGCTGGGTTACTGCAATAAAATGCTACAGCGGCAATAAGGCACTCAGGAGCTGGGTTACTGCAATAAGATGTTACAGGACAATAAGGCACTCAGGAGCTGGGTTACTGCAATAAGATGTTACAGGGCAATAAGGCACTCAGGAGCTGGGTTACTGTAATAAGGTGTTACAGGACAATAAGGCACTCAGGAGCTGGGTTACTGCATTAAGATGTTACAGGGCAATAAGGGACTTAGGAGCTGGGTTACTGCAATAAGATGTTACAGGGCAATAAGGCACTCAGGAGCTGGGTTACTGCAATAAGGTGTTACAGGGCAATAAGGCACTCAGGAGCTGGGTTACTGCAATAAGGTGTTACAGGGCAATAAGGCACTCAGGAGCTGGGTTACTGCAATAAGATGTTACAGGGACAATAAGGCACTCAGGAGCTGGGTTACTGCAATAAGATGTTACAGGGCAATAAGGCACTCAGGAGCTGGGTTACTGCAATAAGATGTTACAGGACAATAAGGCACTCAGGAGCTGGGTTACTGCAATAAGATGTTACAGGGCAATAAGGCACTCAGGAGCTGGGTTACTGCAATAAGATGTTACAGGACAATAAGGCACTCAGGAGCTGGGTTACTGCAATAAGGTGTTACAGGGCAATAAGGCACTCAGGAGCTGGGTTACTACAATAAGATGTTATAGGCAATAAGGCACTCAGGAACTGGGTTACTGCAATAAGATGTTACAAAGGCAATAAGGCACTCAGGAGCTGGGTTACTGCAATAAGATGTTACAGGGCAATAAGGCACTCAGGAGCTGGGTTACTGCAATAAAATGTTACAGGACAATAAGGCACTCAGGAGCTGGGTTACTGCAATAAGATGTTACAGGGGCAATAAGGCACTCAGGAGCTAGGTTACTGCAATAAGATGTTACAAGGCAATAAGGCACTCAGGAGCTGGGTTACTGCAATAAGATGTTACAGGGCAATAAGGCACTCAGGAGCTGGGTTACTGCAATAAGATGTTACAAGGCAATAAGGCACTCAGGAGCTGGGTTACTGCAATAAGAAGTTACAGGGGCAATAAGGCACTCAGGAGCTGTGTTACTGAAATAAGATGTTATAGGCAATAAGGCACTCAGGAACTGGGTTACAGCAATAAGAAGCTACAGGGCAATAAGGCACTGAGGAGCTGGGTTACTGCAATAAGATGTTACAGGGACAATAAGGCACTGAGGAGCTGGGTTACTGCAATAAGATGTTACAGGGGCAATAAGGCACTCAGGAGCTGGGTTACTGCAATAAGATGTTACAGGACAATAAGGCACTCAGGAGCTGAGTTACTGCAATAAGATGTTACAGTACAATAAGGCACTCAGGAGCTGGGTTACTGCAATAAGATGTTACAGGGCAATAAGGCACTCAGGAGCTGGGTTACTACAATAAGATGTTACAGGGCAATAAGGCACTCAGGAGCTGGGTTACTGCAATAAGATGTTACAGGACAATAAGGCACTCAGGAACTGGGTTACTGCAATAAGATGTTACAGGACAATAAGGCATTCAGGAGCTGGGTTACTGCAATAAGATGTTACAGGGCAATAAGGCACTCAGGAGCTGGGTTACTGTAATAAGGTGTTACAGGATAAATAAGGCACTCAGGAGCTGGGTTACTGCATTAAGATGTTACAGGGCAATAAGGCACTTAGGAGCTGGGTTACTGCAATAAGATGTTACAGGGCAATAAGGCACTCAGGAGCTGGGTTACTGCAATAAGGTGTTACAGGGCAATAAGGCACTCAGGAGCTGGGTTACTGCAATAAGGTGTTACAGGGCAATAAGGCACTCAGGAGCTGGGTTACTGCAATAAGATGTTACAGGGACAATAAGGCACTCAGGAGCTGGGTTACTGCAATAAGATGTTACAGGGCAATAAGGCACTCAGGAGCTGGGTTACTGCAATAAGATGTTACAGGACAATAAGGCACTCAGGAGCTGGGTTACTGCAATAAGATGTTACAGGACAATAAGGCACTCAGGAGCTGGGTTACTGCAATAAGATGTTACAGGGCAATAAGGCACTCAGGAGCTGGGTTACTGCAATAAGATGTTACAGGACAATAAGGCACTCAGGAGCTGGGTTACTGCAATAAGGTGTTACAGGGCAATAAGGCACTCAGGAGCTGGGTTACTGCAATAAGATGTTATAGGCAATAAGGCACTCAGGAACTGGGTTATTGCAATAAGATGTTACAAAGGCAATAAGGCACTCAGGAGCTGGGTTACTGCAATAAGATGTTACAGGGCAATAAGGCACTCAGGAGCTGGGTTACTGCAATAAAATGTTACAGGACAATAAGGCACTCAGGAGCTGGGTTACTGCAATAAGATGTTACAAGGGCAATAAGGCACTCAGGAGCTAGGTTACTGCAATAAGATGTTACAGGGCAATAAGGCACTCAGGAGCTGGGTTACTGCAATAAGATGTTACAGGGCAATAAGGCACTCAGGAGCTGGGTTACTGCAATAAGATGTTACAAGGCAATAAGGCACTCAGGAGCTGGGTTACTGCAATAAGAAGTTACAGGGGCAATAAGGCACTCAGGAGCTGTGTTACTGAAATAAGATGTTACAGTGCAATAAGGCACTCAGGGGCTGGGTTACTGCAATAAGATGTTACAGGGCAATAAAGCACTCAGGAGCTGGGTTACTGCAATAGGATGTTACAGGACAATAAGGCACTCAGGAGCTGGGTTACTGCAATAAGATGTTACAGGGCAATAAGGCACTCAGGAGCTGTGTTACTGAAATAAGATGTTACAGGGCAATAAGGCACTCAGGGGCTGGGTTACTGCAATAAGATGTTACAGGGCAATAAAGCACTCAGGAGCTGGGTTACTGCAATAAGATGTTACAGGACAATAAGGCACTCAGGAGCTGGGTTACTGCAATAAGATGTTATAGGGACAATAAGGCACTCAGGAGCTGGGTTACTGCAATAAGGTGTTACAGGGCAATAAGGCACTCAGGAGCTGGGTTACTACAATAAGATGTTACAGGGCAATAAGGCACTCAGGAGCTGGGTTACTACAATAAGATGTTATAGGCAATAAGGCACTCAGGAACTGGGTTACAGCAATATGAAGCTACAGGGCAATAAGGCACTGAGGAGCTGGGTTACTGCAATAAGATGTTACAGGGACAATAAGGCACTGAGGAGCTGGGTTACTGCAATAAGATGTTACAGGGGCAATAAGGCACTCAGGAGCTGGGTTACTGCAATAAGATGTTACAGGACAATAAGGCACTCAGGAGCTGAGTTACTGCAATAAGATGTTACAGGGGCAATAAGGCACTCAGGAGCTGGGTTACTGCAATAAGATGTTACAGGGGAAATAAAGCAGTCAGGAGCTGGGTTACTACAATAAGATGTTACAGGGGCAATAAGGCACTCAGGAGCTGGGTTACTGCAATAAGATGTTACAGGACAATAAGGCACTCAGGAGCTGGGTTACTGCAATAAGATGTTACAGGACAATAAGGCACTCAGGAGCTGGGTTACTGCAATAAGATGTTACAGGACAATAAGGCACTCAGGAGCTGGGTTACTACAATAAGATGTTACAGGGCGATAAGGAACTGAGGAGCTGGGTTACTGCAATAAGATGTTACAGGGACAATAAGGCACTCAGGAGCTGGGTTACTGCAATAAGATGTTACAGGGACAATAAGGCACTCAGGAGCTGGGCTACTGCAATAAGATGTTACAGGAACAATAAGGCACTCAGGAGCTGGGTTACTGCAATAGGATGTTACAGGAGCAATAAGGCATTCAGGAGCTGGGTTACTGCAATAAGATGTTACAGGGCAATAAGGCACTCAGGGGCTGGGTTACTGCAATAAGATGTTACAGGGACAATAAGGCACTCAGGAGCTGGGTTACTGCAATAAGATGTTACAGGGGCAATAAGGCACTCAGTAGCTGGGTTACTGCAATAAGATGTTACAGGGCAATAAGGCACTCAGGAGCTGGGTTACTGCAATAAGATGTTACAGGGACAATAAGGCACTCAGGAGCTGGGTTACTGCAATAAGATGTTACAGGGACAATAAGGCACTCAGGAGCTGGGTTACTGCAATAAGATGTTACAGGGGAAATAAAGCAGTCAGGAGCTGGGTTACTACAATAAGATGTTACAGGGGCAATAAGGCACTCAGGAGCTGGGTTACTGCAATAAGATGTTACAGGACAATAAGGCACTCAGGAGCTGGGTTACTACAATAAGATGTTATAGGCAATAAGGCACTCAGGAACTGGGTTACAGCAATATGAAGCTACAGGGCAATAAGGCACTGAGGAGCTGGGTTACTGCAATAAGATGTTACAGGGACAATAAGGCACTGAGGAGCTGGGTTACTGCAATAAGGTGTTACAGGGCAATAAGCCACTCAGGAGCTGGGTTACTACAATAAGATGTTACAGGGCAATAAGGCACTCAGGAGCTGGGTTACTACAATAAGATGTTACAGGGCAATAAGGCACTCAGGAACTGGGTTACTACAATAAGATGTTACAGGGCAATAAGGCACTCAGGAACTGGGTTACAGCAATATGAAGCTACAGGGCAATAAGGCACTGAGGAGCTGGGTTACTGCAATAAGATGTTACAGGGACAATAAGGCACTGAGGAGCTGGGTTACTGCAATAAGGTGTTACAGGGCAATAAGGCACTCAGGAGCTGGGTTACTACAATAAGATGTTACAGGGCAATAAGGCACTCAGGAGCTGGGTTACTACAATAAGATGTTATAGGCAATAAGGCACTCAGGAACTGGGTTACAGCAATATGAAGCTACAGGGCAATAAGGCACTGAGGAGCTGGGTTACTGCAATAAGATGTTACAGGGACAATAAGGCACTGAGGAGCTGGGTTACTGCAATAAGATGTTACAGGGGCAATAAGGCACTCAGGAGCTGGGTTACTGCAATAAGATGTTACAGGACAATAAGGCACTCAGGAGCTGAGTTACTGCAATAAGATGTTACAGGGGCAATAAGGCACTCAGGAGCTGGGTTACTGCAATAAGATGTTACAGGGGAAATAAAGCAGTCAGGAGCTGGGTTACTACAATAAGATGTTACAGGGGCAATAAGGCACTCAGGAGCTGGGTTACTGCAATAAGATGTTACAGGACAATAAGGCACTCAGGAGCTGGGTTACTGCAATAAGATGTTACAGGACAATAAGGCACTCAGGAGCTGGGTTACTGCAATAAGATGTTACAGGACAATAAGGCACTCAGGAGCTGGGTTACTACAATAAGATGTTACAGGGCGATAAGGAACTGAGGAGCTGGGTTACTGCAATAAGATGTTACAGGGACAATAAGGCACTCAGGAGCTGGGTTACTGCAATAAGATGTTACAGGGACAATAAGGCACTCAGGAGCTGGGCTACTGCAATAAGATGTTACAGGAACAATAAGGCACTCAGGAGCTGGGTTACTGCAATAGGATGTTACAGGAGCAATAAGGCATTCAGGAGCTGGGTTACTGCAATAAGATGTTACAGGGCAATAAGGCACTCAGAGGCTGGGTTACTGCAATAAGATGTTACAGGGACAATAAGGCACTCAGGAGCTGGGTTACTGCAATAAGATGTTACAGGGGCAATAAGGCACTCAGTAGCTGGGTTACTGCAATAAGATGTTACAGGGCAATAAGGCACTCAGGAGCTGGGTTACTGCAATAAGATGTTACAGGGACAATAAGGCACTCAGGAGCTGGGTTACTGCAATAAGATGTTACAGGGACAATAAGGCACTCAGGAGCTGGGTTACTGCAATAAGATGTTACAGGGACAATAAGGCACTCAGGAGCTGGGTTACTGCAATAAGATGTTACATGAGCAATAAGGCACTCAGGAGCTGAGTTACTGTAATAAGATGTTACAGGACAATAAGGCACTCAGGAGCTGGGTTACTGCAATAAGATGTTACAGGACAATAAGGCACTCAGGAGCTGGGTTACTGTAATAAGATGTTACAGGGACAATAAGGCACTTAGGAGCTGGGTTACTGCAATAAGATGTTACAGGACAATAAGGCACTCAGGAGCTGGGTTACTGCAATAAGATGTTACAGGGCAATAAGGCACTCAGGAGCTGGGTTACTGCAATAAGATGTTACAGGACAATAAGGCACTCAGGAGCTGGGTTACTGCAATAAGATGTTACAGGGCAATAAGGCACTCAGGAGCTGGGTTACTGCAATAAGATGTTACAGGGGCAATAAGGCACTCAGGAGCTGGGTTACTACAATAAGATGTTACAGGGCAATAAGGCACCCAGGAGCTGGGTTACTGCAATAAGATGTTACAGGGCAATAAGGCACTCAGGAGCTGGGTTACTGCAATAAGATGTTACAGGACAATAAGGCACTCAGGAGCTGGGTTACTGCAATAAGATGTCACAGGGCAATAAGGCACTCAGGAGCTGGGTTACTGCAATAAGATGTTACAGGGTAATGAGGCACTCAGGAGCTAGGTTACTGCAATAAGATGTTACAGGACAATAAGTCACTCAGGGGCTGGGTTACTGCAATAAGATGTTACAGGGCAATAAGGCACTCAGGAGCTGGGTTACTGCAATAAGATGTTACAGGACAATAAGGCACTCAGGAGCTGGGTTACTGCAATAAGATGTTACAGGACAATAAGGCACTCAGGAGCTGGGTTACAGCAATAAGATGTTACAGGACAATAAGGCACTCAGGAGCTGGGTTACAGCAATAAGATGTTACAGGGCAATAAGGCACTCAGGGGCTGGGTTACTGCAATAAGATGTTACAGGGCAATAAGGCACTCAGGGGCTGGGTTACTGCAATAAGATGTTACAGGGCAATGAGGCACTCAGGAGCTGGGTTACTGCAATAAGATGTTACAGGGCAATAAGGCACTCAGGGGCTGGGTTACTGCAATAAGATGTTACAGGGCAATAAGGCACTCAGGAGCAAGATTACTACACCTTGGTGCATAATAAGGATTAGTCATATAAAATGCAGTTAAATCTATCAGACACTAATGAGCTAGATTATTGAGTTTATGGGAGTTGTCTTCTTTAGGTAAAATCTTATTTGACATAGGAGAGGCTCATGTTGTACATGCTGCACGTGTAATCTGAATACCACTCCTTCCATTGCACTCCCTGACCTTGACAGAGAAATTCAGTTGGGAAATCAGTGTTGAAACCAGACATACAGGGTCATTTCCTTTGATGTACAGACGCATCTTCATGTTCCACCCCTTACCGGAAACAACAGTTTGGGACGTGAAGGAGCACAGGGTTCATATACGCTCCTCTGTGTGTAAGCTTCTCTGGTTAATTCTCAAAATGTGCCCCAATTGCCCTCAAAATACAGTGTAGAGTAGTTAATCTTTTTAAAAAAATTTAACATTTTTATTTATTTTCAAAAATAACTACAAGAAGCAGTTATAAGGGGTTAAAGTGAGGGGATGTGGGGTGTGCCTTTACATTGCGGTCTATGGAAACTGTGTGTTCCCTGTAAATATATACGTATATGCTTATAATGCTTATATACATATATATATTTATGTGTTTTATATATATATATACACATATAGACACATAAATCTATATGTATATATTCATATACTTATATATTTGCTGCCCATTGATGCACGACTTACCCCCTTCCCTGCGCTAGGTTCTCGTGCGGTGTCTGACAGCATGAGAACGAGGATCCTATTGGAGCCTATGGAAGCGCTCTCTCGTTAAGCTTTCATGCATTTGCGTGCACTGGTATTATTGAGTGAAGAAGTGCAAATATCGCACTCGCATAAGCAATATTTTGCGCACCACTCGTAATCTGGCTATATATATATACCGTATATATAAGATAAATAGATAGATAGATGTATATATAAGATAAATAGATAGATGCGTGTGTGTGTTATGTATAAAATGCTGTGTAAGGTCAGGCTTTCCTTCCCCTCTTTCCCCTGTATTTGTATGTTATATTGAAGTTCTGTATTGCATAATTTTTATTTTTCATATGATTTCTATTCCCTTTATATTGTATATAAATTCCTTTGTATATCATCAGGAGTTGTTCTAGACCATACAAACTGGAGTGCTGCCAAAAGTTACTAGAAAGCTATCAAGGGATGTGATTAGTTGATGGTCGAGAGGGATGGTCATCATTTTATACATTTTATACCTGCTTTGCTTATTTAACCCCTTAATGACAACTGACGTACCAGGTACGTCATGCATTAACTAACAGTTAATGACAATGGACGTACCTGGTACGTCAGTTGTCTAAGAGAGTGCTGGAAGCGATCGCAATCGCTTCCAGCAGCTCTCAGGGTATTGCAGTGATGCCTCCATATGGAGGCATCCTGCAATACCATTTAGAAGACTCCGATGCAGAGAGAGCCACTCTGTGGCCCTCTCTGCACCGGTAGCGATGGTGCCGGTTCGTTGGTGGGTGGGAGCGTAACAGGGAGGCGGGTGGGCGGCCCATCGCTACCCGGCATCCGGTTCCTAGAAGTGCAATGTGCACGCCGGGTGCCGGGAGCGTGCGGGGGGCGCGCGTGCGCGATCGCGCATTAGCTGGCACTGACACTGACACCAATGAGGAGGGAAGAGGGGGGGGGAAATATTTTTTTTAAAAATAATATAAAAGGATCTGGGAGGGGGAGGGGGATAGGGGTATTGTGGGGGGCTGCTACACTACAGAAAAAATAAAAAAAGCAAAAGAACAAAAAACACTTGTTTTTGGGGCAAATTGGGTACTGGCAGACAGCTGCCAGTACCCAAGATGGCCGCAATTAGATAGGGGAGAGGGTTAGAGAGCTGGGGGGGGGGATCATGGAGGTTGGGGCTAAGGCAGGAGTCCATCACAGCTAAAATATTTTATTTTTTTTATAAAAAAAACAAAAAACTCCTTTTATTTAGTACTGGCAGACTTTCTGCCAGTACTTAAGATGGCGGGGACATTTGTGGGGTGGGGGAGGGAAGAGAGCTGTTTGGGAGGGATCAGGGGGTGGGATGTGTCAGGTGGGAGGCTGATCTCTACCCTAAAGCTAAAATTAACCCTGCAAGCTCCCTACAACCTACCTAATTAACCCCTTCACTGCTGGGCATAATTTACGTGTGGTGCGCAGCAGCATTTAGCGGCCTTCTAATTACCAAAAATCAGTGCCAAAGCCATATAAGTCTGCTATTTCTGAACAAAGGGGATCCCAAAGAAGCTTTTACAACAATTTGTGCCATAATAGCACAAGCTGTTTGTAAATAATTTCAGTGAGAAACCTAAAATTGTGAAAAATGTAAAGTTTTTTTTTTATTTGCTCGCATTTGGCGGTGAAATGGTGGCATAAAATATACCAAAATGTGCCTAGATCAATACTTTGGGTTGTCTTCTAACAAAAAATATATACATGTCAAGGGATATTCAGGTATTCCTGACAGATATCAGGGTTCCAATATAACTAGCGCTAATTTTGAAAAAAAGTGGTTTGGAAATAGCAAAGTGCTACTTGTATTTATTTACCTATAACTTGCAAAAAAAGCTAAGAACATGTAAACATTGGGTATTTCTAAACTCAGGACAAAATTTAGAAACTATTTAGCATGGGTGTTTTTTGGTGATTGCAGATGTGTAACAGATTTTGGGGGTCAAAGTTAGAAAAAGTGTGTTTTTTTCCATTTTTTCCTCATATTTTATTATTTTTTTTGTAGTAAATTATAAGACATGATGAAAATAATGGTATCTTTAGAAAGTCCATTTAATGGCGAGAAAAACTGTATATAATATGTGTGGGTACAGTAAATGAGTAAGAGGAAAATTACAGCTAAACACAAACACAGCAGAAATGTAAAAATAGCCATTGTCATTAAGGGTAAGAAAATTGAAAAATGGTCCGGTCATTAAGGGGTTAAATTCCACTTTTAACTCCTTCATTTATGGCTGTCACCTTTCAGAATTGAGGATGCTACTATTACATATTACATTCTCCCAATAGATCTATGTCTTTCTACATTGTATCCTTCTGCCTCTGTGTGTTAAAGGGACAGGAAACCCCAAAATTTTCTTTCATGATTTGGATAGAACAATTTTAAACAAATCTAATTTGCTTTGTTCTCTTTGCTGAAGGAACAGTACTGCACTACTGGAAGCTAGATGCACACATCTAGTCAGCCAATCACAAAAGACAAATGTGTGCAGGCACCAATTGGCAGCAGCTCCCACTAATGTAGGATATATGCATATTCTTCTTCAACAAGGGATACCAAGAGAACAAAGCACATAAAAATAAAAGTGAATTTGAAAGTGTCTTAAAATGACATGTCTATCTGAATCATGCAAATTTAATTTTGAATTTCCTATCCCTTTAAAATGAGAGCTCTACAGGGCAGGATTAATTTGTATTCAAATGGTCCCCTATCTTCTGTAATACATCTGTGCACCTTTTACAGTGTAAGGTCTGCAAGCTGGGATTATTTTACTATAGCTTTGCTTTATTCATTTTACAATATAATACTTAAAGCCTTATAACAATGATACATATACCTAATACATTTATAAAAAAAAAAGACCAAAGTAAAATATGCTTTGCTCAATATAAGTCGCATACAAATAGTTAAAAAAATAAATACAATTCACAATACCATTTTAAAATTGGAAGATAATATTTAAGAACACACTGACCTCTATTGGAAGATACCGGTACTGTATGGTCCAAAAACAAAACAAAAAAAACCTAGGGCTCGATGATATATTGTTCGCCAGCTCAAACCTTCTTTTTCTCGCTGACACTCGCAGGGCTGCCCTGGTGCAATGATCGTAAAAAAAGGGGCAGTCCCTGCGAGTTGCGAGATGGCTCCTATTAAAAGTAATAAGCTCGCTGGATAGGGAAACTTCGCTCCTTAGTGCGAAGTTAGCAGAGAGCAGGGGGAGCACTTTAAAATTAAAATCCTGCAGCCAATATAACTCACATTACGCTGCTTTCTGCTTATAGCATCTTACATTCGCCTATATGTTCGTATGCATTTGTTTTTCTATTGGGGTTATAAGTGTTCGTATTGTTTTGACAAAAGCTCGCCACCTTTTAGTTGGCGAGAAAAAACTGTAATATCTGCAGTGCGAAAATCTTTTTAGAATTACGCTGGGATTAGTGAGACATTGTCATATACGCCCATGGAACGCCCATGTTCAGCCCCTTTTACGAAAATTCAAATTTCTGTGGGATTTTTGCACATCCAGTGTACTACAATTACAATTTACGCTGTGCATATTTAATTTGATTTATTCCTGTGTAAATTAGATACTAATTTTACGTTTTTGTTAACATACGATTTTTGGTGAAGAATTTTGTTACGATTTTTGATGCACCTTAACAATACAATTTTTCCCTGCTTATTTTTATGTGAATGGTTTAAATATTTGTTTTGTATAATGTTTAAAATACAAATTTTGTTGTGCACATTTCATATGAAAATGCAGTATACGCCCCTTAGCGAGACACCCTGTTTTCAGGGTAAAAAATGGCTTTAGATCATTCCACCAGGGAAATAGAAGGACTGGCGAGCATTCTTTAATAATCTCGCCAGCCCAGAGAGCTTTCAATCATCGAGCCCCTAGAATATTTGACCTATTATTAAAGGGATATGAAATCCCTAAATTGTATTTTGTGATTCAGACAGGCCATTCAGTTTAAAAAAAAAAAAAGTTTCCAATTTACATCTATTATCCAATTTGCTTTGTATCCATGGTATTCTATATTGAGATACCTACATAGGCATCTGGAGCACTACATGACAGGAAACAATGCTGCCCTCTAGTGCTCTTGCAAAACTGCTGCCAAATAGTGCTCCAAACACGTACACATTCCTGTGCTTTTTTCAACAAAAGATAGCAAAAGAATAAAGAAATTGTGATAATAGGCGTAAATTAGAAATGTGTTTAAATTTGCATGCGCTATCTGAATCCTAAAATGATGAGTAACAAGTATGTTTTACAGATTTGCACTCTCCTAGGTCACTGGTCTCTTTCTTGCCTCTCAGGTCTATCTCTGTCTCTTGTGTAACCCCAATGTATTACATAAGCCATAGAAAAAGTCTAACTTCACATTACAGGCACACACACAAGGTATTACATTATGTTTGCAGTCATGCTTAGAAGCACATTAACATGAGCCATGTTTATTATTTCAGCAAGTGTCATTGTTACATAGATAATAATTACATAGAAATATAGGTTGGTCCATCAAGTTCAACCTTTCATACATTCCTGTTACTATTGTTGATCTAATAGAATGCAAGAAAATAAATCACATTTCCAATTGTGCCTCAAAGGGGAAAAAATCCCTCAACTCCAAAGTGGCAATTAGGTTTGACCTTGGATCAATAAGCTTCTATACTGTCAGGGCTAACTGGTATATACTTGTATATGTTGCCTCTTTTTTTTTTTTTTTAAATAAAAAAATCTGGTATTGATATGTATTTCTTGTCTTTCTCCATGTCCTCCCCCTACACACACACACACACACAGACATATATACACACACACGCTCACACAGATATACACACACACACAGACATATATACACACACACGCTCACACAGATATACACACACACACACAGTCACAATGATACACACACACACGCTCACACAGACATATATACACACACACACGCTCACACAGATATACACACACACACACAGTCACAATGATACACACACACACGCTCACACAGACATATATACACACACACGCTCACACAGACATATATACACACACACGCTCACACAGATATACACACACACACACAGTCACAATGATACACACACACACGCTCACACAGACATATATACACACACACGCTCACACAGATATACACACACACACACAGTCACAATGATACACACACACACGCTCACACAGATATACACACACACAGTCACAATGATACACTCACACAGACATATATACACACACGCTCACACAGATATACACACACACACAGTCACAATGATACACACACACACGCTCACACAGACATATATACACACACGCTCACACAGATATACACACACACAGTCACAATGATACACACACACGCTCACACAGATATACACACACACACAGTCACAATGATACACACACACACAGTCACAATGATACACACACACACACGCTCACACAGATATACACACACACACAGTCACAATGATACACACACACACGCTCACACAGACATATATACACACACACACACACACACAGTCACAATGATACACACACACACGCTCACACAGAAATACACACACACACAGTCACAATGATACACACACACACGCTCACACAGATATACACACATGCTCACACATGTACACACACACACGCTCACACAGATACACACACAGTCACAATGATACACACGCTCTCACACAGTCACACATGTACACACACAGTCACAATGATACACACACACACGCTCACACAGATATACACACACGTTCACACAGTCACAACGATATACACACACATTCACAACGATATACTAACACACATGCTCACACAGATATACACACACACACTTGCTCACACACATACACACACAAACGCTCATACAGATATATACACACGCTCACTCAGTCACATACACACACACATAGTCACACCGATATACACACACGCTCACACAGTCACACATGTACACACACACAGTCACACCGATATACACACACGCTCACACAGTCACACATGTACACACACACAGTCATACCGATACACACACACGCTCACACAGATATACACACACGCTCACACAGTCACACCGATACACACATGTTCACACAGATATACACACAGTAACACACAGTCACACTGATACACACATCACACACACACGCTCACACATGCGCACCCACGCTCATACAGATACACACACACATGCTCACACAGATATACACACACACATGCTCACACAGACACACATGCGCACCCACAGTCACACACATACACACACACGCTCACACAGATACACACACACATACATACACACACACATGCTCACACAGATACACACACATACACACACATACACACATGCTCACACACATGCGCATACACACACACGGTCACACACACACGCTCACAAAGATACATACATGCTCACACAGATACATGCTCATACAGATACACACACATACACGCTCACAGACATGTGCATACACACATGGTCACACACACACATGCATACATACACACACAGATACACACGCTTACAGACACACACACGCTCACACATATGCACACACGCTTACACACACACATATGAATACACACATTTATGAACATATTCTGCTTCCCTGTTTCCCCGAAAATAAGACAGTGTCTTATATTAATTTTTGCTCCCAAAGATGCGCTAGGTCTTATTTTCAGGGGATGTCTTATTTTTCCATGAAGAAGAATTCGGTACACATTTATTGTTGAACCAAAAAAAAGGAAATGTATTGCCTGTATATGGTACGGTAGGAAATGTAGTCCTCCTGTGTCATTTTGATTCCCCCCTCTGATCCTCCTGTGTCATTTTAAGTGATTCCCCCTCCCCCCACCCCTTTATCAGACATTTCCCCCCTACCTCAGTCACCCCTGTGTGTCCACACAATGTGCCCGACTCCTGCCCCACGCGACTCACTGTCTAATTGTGAGTCAGTCAGAATCCGTCAGGGCAGAGCGAGCAGCAGGCGGCAGCTTGTCCTGGCGGCGGCGCGGGCTCTCTGATTAAAAGAGACCTTGCACTTACTGTCTGCACTGGCTGGACCTTATGTTTGGGGGAGGCCTTATTTTCGGGGAGGTCTTATTTTCGGGGGGAAGCCTTATATTTCAGTGAGAGGCAAAACTGTAAGTAGGTCTCATTTTCGGGCGATGTCTTACTTTCGGGGAAACAGGGTATGTGAAGAACATTGGAATGTGAAATATTAATATTTTCATGTCAGGTTAGAGCATAGGTTTGCGTGAGTAGGGTATTAGGATTTTTTTCCACTTTTTTTTGCTCCTTTGACTTCTATGGGGGAATACATTAAAGCGGTCATAATATATATATATATTGTAACTTCTGCGTGCAATGGGTTAGCATGCAAGCGAAAACTTTTACTTTCAACTTGTAATATGAGCGCTACCCAAAACGCTCAAAAAGCTTACTTCTAGCAGAGTTAGTGCGTGAGCAGGAGCATTAAATACTGCTCCACTCATAATTTGGCCCTTATTCAGGGATCTATTATTTAATGCAGGTTCAGGGGCCAGTATTACATAGATTGTTGCTTCCCAATTTTGTGCTTGATATCTTGTGCATATTTTGAGCTTTTTAGGTCTTTTCAGCAGTGGATGGTGGTACGTGAAGCTGGCCTGAAGCAGGTGGCAAATTATCTGGATTACTTTCTGTTATTAGGGTTGCTATGATAGAGCATTGTGCACATCTACTTAGTATTATCTCTTTTTGAAAGGTTTGATGTGCCAGAGAGATGATCCTGCCTGGGGATAAAAACAGACACGGTGGGACAGAGTGCAATAAGTAATCCCATTGGGAAGGGTCTTTACCTGTAGAATGGAGGCAGCCAACAAAGGGCACTTATTTAGGTTTCCCAGCAATTAACCACTTTATTGCTGAGATATTTTTACACCCCTTACGCCAGGAGAGGCCCTTGGATTCACACCAAAAAAGATATTTACGCCATATCGTATGATAGATCTTTCTAGTAACAGGCTTACGTGTCTGAATCAAAGTATCAATGACCACATCAGAGAATCCCCGCTTAGATAAAATCAAGCGTTTAATCTCCAAGCAGTCTGCATACCAAGTCCTGCGTGGTCACGCAGGTGCGATTAAAATTACCGAAGCTCTCTCCTGTTTGATCCGAGCAATCACCCGGGGAAGGAGAGGAAACGGTGGAAACACATAAGCTAGGTTGAACGACCAAGGCACTGCCAAGGCATCTACTAGTTCGGCCTGAGGATCCCTCGACCTGGATTCGTATCTTGGGAGCTTGGCATTCTGTCGAGACGCCATCAGATCCAATTCCGGCCTGCCCCATCGGAGAATCAGTGAGGCAAATATATCTGGATTGAGTTCCCACTCCCCCAGATGAAAAGCCTGGTGGCTTAAATAGTCCGCTTCCCAGTTGTCCACTCCTGGGATGTAGATTGCTGACAGATAACAAGAGTGGGTCTCCGCCTATCGAATTATTTTGGATACTTCCGTCATCGCTAAGGAACTCCTCGTTCCCCCCTGATGATTGATGTAAGCCTCAGTCGTGATGTTGTCCGACTGGAATCTGATGAATTTGGCAAAAGCCAACTGAGGCCATGCCTGAAGCGCATTGAATATTGTTCTCAATTCCAGAATATTGATTGGAAGTAGAGACTCCACCTGAGCCTTCAGGGAATTCCAGACTGCACCCCAGCCCAGTAGGCTGGCGTCCGTTGTCACTATCACCCATGAGGGTCTGCGGAAGCACGTCTCTTGGGACAGATGATCCGGCGACAACCACCAAAGAAGAGAGTCTCTGGTCTCTTGATCCAGATTTATCGGAGGAGATAAATTTGCATAGTCCCCATTCCACTGTCCGAGCATGCACAGTTGCAGTGGTCTGAGATGAAAACGAGCAAATGGAATGATGTCCATTGCCGCCACCATCAATCCAATTACCTCCATGCACTGGGCCACTGATGGCCGAGGATTGGACTGAAGGGCTCAGCATGTATTTAGAATTTTTGACTTTCTGACCTCCGTCAGAAATATTTTCATGTCTACAGAATCTATCAGAGTTCCCAAGAAGGGAACCCTTGTCTGTGGAATTAGTGAACTCTTTTCTAGGTTCACTTTCCATCCGTGAGTTCTAAGAAAGGACAACACTGTGTGTCTGTATGAGATTTCATCAGATGATAAGTTGACACCTGAATCAAAATATCATCCAGATAAGGTGCCACTGCTATGCCCCGCGGCCTGAGAACCGCCAGAAGGGACCCTAGAACCTTTGTGAAAATCCTGGGTGCTATGGCCAACCCAAAGGGAAGAGCCACGAACTGAAAATGTTTGTCCAGGAAGGCAAACCTTAGGAACTGATGATGATCATTGTGGATAGGAATATGAAGGTATGCGTCCTTCAAGTCCACGGTAGTCATATATTGACCCTCCTGGATCATTGGTAAAATTGTTCGGATGGTCTTCATCTTGAAGGATGGAACCCTGAGAAACTTGTTTAGACTCTTGAGGTCTAAAATAGGTCTGAACGTTCATTCTTTTTTGGGAACCATGAAAAGATTTGAGTAAAATCCCTGTCCCTGTTCTAATCTTGGAATGGGACGAATTACTCCCATAGTAGAGAGGTCTTTTACACAACGTAAGAACGCCTCTCTTTTAATCTGGTTTACAGACAACTGTGAAAGAAGAAATCTCCCTCTTGGGAGAAAATTTTTTGAATTCCAGTTGATACCCGTTGGTCATGATTTCCAGTGCCATGGGATCCTGAACATCTCTTACCAAAGCCTGGGTAAAGAAAGAAAGTCTGCCCCCCACTAGATCCGGACCCGGATCAGGGGCCGTCCCTTCATGCTGTCTTTGTAGCAGCAACGGTCTTCTTGGGTTGCTTACCCTTGTTCCAAGCCTAGTTAGGTCTCCAGACGGACTTGGCCTGAGCAAAATTCCCTTCCTGCTTTGTGGAGGAAGAGGAAGCAGAGGGTACTCCTTTAAAATTTCGAAAGGAACGAAAATTATTTTGTTCACCCCTCATCCTAACAGACTTATCCTGAGGTAGAGCCAAACCAAAAAGCTGATGCAGTAGTAACTGGAACAATGCAAGCTATTGGTTGTAAAAGAAAACCCTGATGAATAAATAATTTCTTTAGAAGACCCTCTAACTTCTTATCCATAGGCTCTTTGAAAGCACAACTGTCCTCAATAGGAATAGTTGTACGCTTAGCCAGGGTAGATATCGCTCCCTCCACCTTAGGGACAGTCTGCCAAGAGTCCCGAATGGTGTCTGATATGGGATACATCTTCTTGAAATTAGGAGGAGAGAACGGTATACCCGGTCTGTCACATTCCTTCTTTATAATTTCCGAAATTCTTTTAGGAACCGGAAAAACATCAGTTTAAGTAGGTACTTCTAGATACTTGTCCATTTTACACAATTTCTCTGGTGGTATCACAATAGGGTCATAAAACCTCCCGAAGTAACAGACGGAGGTGTTCAAGCTTAAATTTAAAGGACATGACGTCCGAATCTGTCTGAGGTAACAAACTTCCTGGATCTGTAAGTTCTCCCTCAGACAACAATTCCCTGACCCCCAACTCAGAGCCCTGTGAGGGTACATCAGAAATAGCCAACAAAGCATCAGAGGACTCAGTATTTACATTAATTCCTGCCCTACTACGTTTACCCTGTAACACTGGTAACTTAGATAATACCTCTGTAAGGGTAGTTGACATAACTGCAGCCATATCCTGCAGAGTAAAAGAATTAGACGCACTTGAGGAACTCGGCGTCGCTTGTGTGGGCGTTAAAAGTTGTGACACTTGGGGAGAATTAGATGGCATATCCTGATTCTCTTCAGACTGAGAATCATCCTTAGGCACACTCTCTTTACATAAAATATGCTCTTTACATTGTAAGGCCCTTTCAGTACAAGAGGTACACAAAGTAAGAGGGGGTTCCACAATGGCTTCTAAACACATAGAACAATTAGTTTCCTCAGTGTCAGACATGTTGAACAGACTAGCAATACAATCACAATAGTCGTATATCACCTTATTTATTGATTCACACAACTTTTAGAAAAATGTGTAAAGCGCCTTTAAGAAATTTAAAACGCAACAATTTTTCTCAAACTGCACTAAAACGTTTAATAACGCTAAACAATTAAATATAATAAATCAACTGGCCCAAAACTTATTGCACCCTACAAGTAAAATGTGAAATTACTCTCTCAGAGACATTTTATTTCAAAAAATATATCTTAACAGTGAAAATGAACCCTGCACCTCGCCACAGCTCTGCTGTGGCGCCTACCTGCCCCCAGGGTACTGAAAAATGACTCGACAACGATCCGGTGATCAGAACACAACTTTAGGCCCCACCGGAGCTAATGCCTGTTTGCCTACTTAGTCAGAGTAAACTGTGCGTCTGAGAGCGCGAAAAAGGCCCCGCCCATCATGGACGTCGTCTCAACAGTCTGTGGTGTACTTAAAATCCCTTAACAAGAAACTGCAGCCCTACTGACCTTAAATAATAAATATATATATATGTCAAGCTGCCTCTCCCAGTGTCAAGCCCCAATACAGATTTGCCAACCTTAATAGCAATATGTATAACACACAGGAATTTCAGTAACACCCTCAGTGATACAGGTCTACTGCTTACCCCTTCCCTTGCAGGGAAAAATGTCAGCCAGTTCTGATATAACAAGTCTCCTCAGAAATAAAAGACTGAGCATACCTCAATGCTGCTTGTAGCATGACATCGTTCTCCACACTGTAGATTTCTCTTGCACTACCTTCAGAAGCTCTGTGGGAACCAAAATGGATCTTAGTTACATCTGCTAAGATCATCAACCTCAGGGCAGAAAAATGTCTTCATTCCATATCTCCCTGAGGAAAATAGTACTCATCGGTACCATTTTAAAATAAAAAACTTCTTGATTGAAGAATCTAAAACTAACACCTCACTTTACCTCTTCCTAGTACTAACACAGGCAAAGAGAATGACTAGATTGGGAGGGAAGGGAGGAGCTATATATACAGCTCTGCTGTGGTGCTCTTTGCCACTTCCTGTCAGCAGGAGGATAAATCCCACAAGTAAGGATGAAACCCATGGACTTGTCATATCTTTGTAAAAGAAACATCTCTAAAATTAGACATTTCCTTACACAAGACCCAACCAAGATTTTAATCCACTCTCTCATCCTTTCCCGCCTCGACTACCGCAACGGCGTCCTCTCTGGTCTCCCTAGCTGCTGCCTAGCTCCTTTACAATCCATAATGAATGCCTCTGCCAGGCTCATCTTCCTTACTCGTCGCTCTTCATCTGCTGCACCTCTCTGCCAATCCCTTCACTGGCTTCCTCTTGCCTCCAGGATTAAACACAAAATTCTCACTCTGACATACAAAGCCCTCAACTGCACTGCTTCCCCCTACATCTCAGACCTTGTCTCCAGATACTCTCCCTCCCGTCCCCTTTGCTCTACTCATGAACTCCTACTCTCCTCTCCTCACACTCCTGTTTACAGGACTTCTCCAGACTGGCTCCCATCTTATGGAACTCTCTGCCTCGCTCCACAAGGCTCTCCCCTAGTTTTGAGAGCTTCAAGCACTCCCTACAGGCTCTACTATTCAGGGATGCATACAACCTACACTAACCTTTCCTAATCCCAGTTCCTCTCCTTCTTTGCTATCCCCTTGAACCCCCTTAGAATGTAAGCCTATGAGCCCAGCTGTTTGCAGATCACCTTCATAAGAGCTGACTACAACAGTGCAACTCTCTGCAGGGCCCTCCACCCATTTGATCCCTATAAATGTTACCTTGTATACCAGCTATATTTGTAGTGCTGCGGAATCTGTTGGCACTCTACAAATAACCGATAATAATAAAAAATAATAATAAATAGCAGCAGATAAGTCATTATTCCCTAATCACTTCAAACCCAAACTTTGTTGTTCCACATTTATCATCTGTTCAACTTTCAAAACTTAATATTTTATGTTTACATTTTTCAATAACAGAAGATAATTGAAAATCAGAAGATAAGTGTTATTGGCACTATATATCAGTGTTGTCAACTGGTGGTCAGTGGACCACTGGGGTTCCGTAAGAAGATGTTGGTGGTCCGTGACACCATCAAGCAGGAATTAATCTCCTCTGCTGGTGTCACCCCCCATCGCGCTGCCGCATCTCACCTGGGCCGGTCCGAACATCGCTGCAACTCCCTACAGTGCCTTGCTGGACATCAGTGAAAACCGACAGAGGAGTTAAATTACAATCTCCCTATGCACATTGCGTAGTACTGCACAACTTATGTAGCTAGATTGTATTTTTAACTCCACCCACCCGGAGCGATGCTCAGAGGAAGATGCTTCCATTCTAAAGCCAGCAGAGGTTGATATTGTCCTTGTAATGCTTGTGGGATTTTCCATTCAGAAACTTCAGATTTTCTATCAGACCGAACTCGGCCAGTAGTCTTGTTATCCCGGCGTCGAGCCGGAAAGATAGGGAATATCCCAGAGCAGAGAAAGTTAGTAAGATGAGGAAGGTGGCACTCACCACAGGCAGGGCAGTCCCCAGCGGCAATGCCAGAGCGGTCCAAGGACAAACCACTAGAATGGTCAGGCAGGCAGGGTTTGGCAACAGCAAAACAGTCCAAGGGCACACCACTAGAATGGTCAGGCAGGCAGGATTTGGCAACAGTAAAGCAGTCCAAGGGCAAACCACTAGAATGGTCAGGCAGGCAGGGTTCGGCAGCAAAGAGGCAATCCAGAACAACAGGGGTTAATAAGCAGAGCAGTCAGACAGGCAGAGTTCAGCAACAGTATATCAATAAGGCAGTAAGAAAAGTATGATCTATCACACCCAGGAGCACACAAAGTAACACTTATACTTGGGCAGTGATAGATCGTACAAGGAACACTTACATAGGCATAGGATTCGCGCCACAAGCGTCTGACCGGTATCAGAGAAGGAGAGGAGCATGCAGTGATGACGTCAGCGCCGCACGCCTCCAGACCCAACACAGCCCTAGGCAACGAGCAGGGAAGGAGATGCCGCGCCCCTAGCAACGGCTAGAACGGTGCGGCGTGACAGTCCTGGCTTGAAATTATGGAATTAAAGTATATAAAAAAAAGAAGATCTTAAAAAAAAAAAAATTCTCTCTTATATTTCATTTATTTTCTTCCTTTACCCGTCTCTTTGTAGTAGTTTTCCTAATTCCTTCAGATGGACTTACATCACTGTTTGTCTTCCTCCCCTCCATCTTCTTTTTTTTAAATTAAATATTAATTATTTTTCATTCTAATAATTTTCCCACGCACAAAGCCATTCCACCTGATTTCCAGTAATTGCCATCCAGCAGATCAGCCATTTCCCACCAGTATTATTGTAATTGCCCGTAACATCAGTCGTGGTTAGCTCATATCCATTTTCTTAGATAAACTTAATTTATGACTCCAATGTCTGTCCATGATCATAAGTAGTTTTGAATAATTCCTAACTGGGGAGGTAACTTCTAAGTCTTGTGGTCCTTTTAAACATAATTCTTTTTTCCCACTTTCTGCCTCTGTTTCCAGATCAAAAGTTGACACTCACCCTTCATCTGTCATTTGGAAGTATTCTCTCATTCAGTTAGTTAATTCCAAAAAATAATTCTTAAAAATGTGTAAATATATACATAATGTAAACTTAGCTATCGTCATACTAGTTATGTACAGTATGTGTGTGTGTGTGTGTATATATATATATATATATATATATATATATATATATATATATATACAAACACACATGCATTATAGAGGTTTGTACCTGTAACGGACTCCAGATACCCCAACTGGGTATCTCCGCCAAAACGATCCTTCTTTACCCTGGAACCTGTAGAGTGGGAAAGTGATTTTAGTAAGTAGCCCACCCTAATAACCATACGAGACCAGCATTAAGGTGAAACACGAACAGACTTTATTGGGACAAACACACAGCTTATATACACATTTGCCATCTTGATAAGAGCCTTATCTGATCAATAGATCCCCCACCCCCTCCAGACAGGTTGGTGCCTCCATAGGAGCCATAGTCACATAGAGATACCACAATAGTTAGGTTGCAGTTTCTGGGTGATCCCGTGGTAGCGGCGGTTATTCCCAGGTACCGTTGGAGAGCTCCGGGCCCCTTGATGTCCCAGTCCTAAAAGCAACACGATTGGTTGCTGGGGGCCAGAACGGCAGCCAGACAAAGCGTACTCCAGGCCAGCATAAGGTAGAGAGGTGTCCAAAACCTCAGGTTCCCAAGGGAGATCTCTCTCAGCAATCTACCCAACCAATGTCCATTAAAGGCATACCAAGTCCCGAAAAGAGTGGAGCTCTGGGGCAAAGGGCTTTGGGAGCGACCTAGATCAAAGTTCAGCGAGGATCTCCAGCGGGCCATAATCTAGTTCCATAAGATTCCGGCTGGGCCTCGGCAAGCTATGAAGGGGCCAAGCAGGGCAGCGATCAGCTCTTTCAGGGCAATGTCCAATCAGGGTAACAGAAAAAGGGCAACTGGGGGAACACAATAATCCACATGAGGAGAGGGGGTGGCCTTGGCAGCCTGGTATCCATGACAGTACCTTTTAAAAAAAAAATCATGTTAGTGGTCCATGGGATTCAAAATTGTGAGTTTAGTAGTCCCTGAGGTCCGAAAGGTTGGCCACCCCTGCTATATATATCTGAACAATATAAATATTTGAAACATTTTAAAATACAATATTCTAATTACCCAGAGTGGTGGTTTAAACCATTTTGGCAATGTATGTGCTGCTCCTACTCCTGTCTAAACTCACTGAGTGTAGCAACAAATATATATAAAAAAAAAGATAAAATAAAATAGTCGAACAAAAACTCATTTTCCCAATTCTCTCATTTATTTATATTTTTTGGACTACTTTTATCGTTTGTGAGCGAGTGATATCGAGTTTTCGAGGCCGTTTGCGCGAAATATCAATTCCGCCCTTATTACAAGAAAGCAAATGCGTTCTCTGACACTAACTATTAACCCCTAAAACACAGTTCCCCGACATCGCCAACACTTACTAAACCTATTAACCCCTAAACCGCAGTTTCCCGACACTAACTAAACCTATTAACCCCTAAACGCCGTACACCCACATCGCCAACACTAACTAAACTTATTAATCCCTAAACCTAACACCCCCTAACTTTAACATAATTAAAATAGAACTAAATTAAAGTTAAAATGATTAACTAACTACCTATTTAAAAATAAATACAAACTTACCTGTGAAATAAAAATAAAATCTAAGCTTACACTAATAAAACCTAACATTACTAAAAATAAAAAAACTTAGATTACTAAAAAATTAAAACTACAATTACCATAAATTAAAAAACTTCAATTACAAAACATAACAAACGAAATTATCCAAAATAATAAAAATTATTCCTATTCTAATACCCTGGTTTTTTTTTAAAAAAAAAACACCCCAAAATAAAAACCCTAATCTATAATAAACTACCAAGATCCCTTAAAAGGGCTTTTTGCAGGCCATTGCCCTTAAGTTAACAGCTCTTTTGCAAACAAATAAAAATAAACACCCCCTAACATTACAAACCCCCACCCCCCCAAACCCACAAAATAAAAAAAACCTAACTAAAAAAAACTAATCTACCCAATGCCCTGAAAAGGGCATTTGTATGGGCATTGACCTTAAAAGGGCATTCAACTCTTTTACTGCCCTTAAAAGGGCATTCAGCTTTTTTTTGGCCCATTAAAATAAAAAAGCCCAACCTAAACCCCCCCCCCCAAAAAAAAACAACTAAAACTAACTCCAAAATTGGTACTTACAGTTGCTGAAGTCCGTGCAAAAAAGATCTTCATCCCAGCGGCGAAGCATCTTCATCCAGGCGGCTCCATTTTCAGCAATCGCGGGACCAGCATCTTCTTCATCCCTGCGTAGGCGAAATGGTCGATGCACGGAGGCGGAGGTCCAGGCGGAGATCCATTGGTCCGACGTGGAGGTCCTCTTCATGCGATCGTCTGCTGCACACTGAGGATTCAATGCAAGGTACCCCTTTTATATTGGGGTACAGTTGCATTCCTATTGGCTGAAAACATATAATCAGCCAATAGGAATGAGAGCTGCTTAAATCCTATTGGCTGATTTAAACAGATTTAGATTAGGGCTTTTTTTATTTTAATGGGCCAAAAAAGAGCTGAATGCCCGTTTTAAGGGCAGTAAAAGAGCTTAGGTTTTATTTTTATTTCACAGGTAAGTTTTTATTTATTTTAACTAGGTAGTTAGTAAATAGATATATTGTAGCTAGCTTAGGTTTTATTTTTATTTAACAGGTAAGTTTGTATCTATATTTTACAGGTAGTTAGTTAATAATTGTAACTTTAATTTAGGTCTATTTTAATTATGTTAAAGTTAGGGGTGTTAGGTTTAGGGGTTAATATAGTTTAATTTAGGTTGTTTCGATGTGGGGGGGGTTAATAGGTTTAGTTAGTGTCGGCGATGTTGGAGAACTGCGATTTAGGGGTTAATAGGTTTAGTTAGTGTTGGCGATGTGGGTGTACGGCGGCTTAGGGGCTAATAGGTTTAGTTAGTGTTGGCGATGTCGGAGACCTGCGATTTAGGGGTTAATAGGTTTAGTTAGTGTTGGCGATGTTTGGGAACCACGGTTTAGGGGTTAATAGGGTTATTTAGTGTTTTAGTTAGTGTCTGCGATGTTGGAGGAAGTATGGTTTAGGGGTTAATAGGTTTAGTTAGTGTCTGCGATGTTTGGAAACGGCGGTTTAGGGGTTAATAGGTTTAGTTAGTGTTGGGGAACTGCGGTTTAGGGGTTAATAGCTTTATTTAGTAATTTAGTTAGTGTCCGCGATGTTGGGGAACTGTGGTTTAGGGGTTAATAGGTTTAGGAAGTGTTGGCGATGTGGGGGGGACGGTGGTTTAGGGGTTAATAGATTTATTTAGTTCGGCGATGTGCGTGGCGACGGCTTTATATAAATTTGTTTTGGCAATCTCTGGCATTAATTAAGTTTAGTTAAATTGTTTTTTTCGGATCCATTCTTTATTCATATGCATTATTCTATTCTAAACATTAGAATAGAAAATTGCATATGAATAAAGAATGGATCCACAAAAATGAACGGATCCGAAAAAAACGATTTAACTCAACATAACTAATTTGTCGAAATGAAATTATTTATTTAACTAATGAAAACGAAACAACATTTTTAGCGTTGCACATGTCTAGTATTTTCTTTTTAGGTTGTTTTAGGTTTTACTATTGATACAGATTGAAAAATTCTATAATGTTTGTTTATTCTTACAATTGTGTATGTGTGTCTATATACATGCCCAAGACATAAAAACATTGTGATACACAATAAATATTAAGGATATATATAAAAAAAAAGAGTTCATTGGCTGGTGTGTTCTACTTCTTATTTTCAGCAAGTGGATCATAACATGATGAGAATATAGGGAAAAGATCCTAGGCCCATGACAATCTGGGAAAAAAATAATTAACAATACATTACCAATGCCCATCCCTACGCAAAACCCACAACATTCAAGCATGGGAGAGAGACTTTAAACGTGTCTTAGAGATTAAACATTGGATGACGGCTATTAAGTAGAAATGTGCGATTCGTTTTGGATCGATTCGGAAATTTGGCCGAATTTCTTAAATTCTGAGATTCGGATCGATTAGAATTTCCAAATTGAAATAGTGAAGAATCTACTGAATAAATCCAAATTAGTTCGGATTTATTCGGTAGATTCGGATGGCCATGGATTACACTGGTATTGTACAGTATATTAGGTTATATCACTCTGCTATGGATTACACCTAATATACAGTACATAATACTAGTCTAATACACAGCATATCCCACCTAACACATACCGAAATTCCAAATTTCCAAATCGAATCCAGCCGAATTTATTCGAATCTGAAACAAATTGATTCAAATTTTTCCGAATTCGAATCGATCCGAAATTAGAAAACATCCGAATCGATCCAAACCAAATTTTTTTCGCCATGCACATGTCTACTATTAGGGACACCAGGCGATCCATACACTGTGTAACTCTCTTTGAATTATATTTTAAACTACTGACTAGGTGGTACTGGGTCCTGTGTGGAAATTGGAAACAACCTACATGCCTGGTGGCATTGTCCGGCATTAAGACAGTTTTGGGATGATATACTTGACTTCTGCTCTAGATTGACACCTACCGAAAGGCTTAGGCCCCAAAACATATTTACTACACATAGCTATCCCTAGAATTCTAAAGTCACAGAAATAACTTTTTTATCTACATCTTAATGGCGGCCAAGTTAGCCATCATGAGACATGGGAAGTAACCCTCTGCCCCCTCACTTCAGAAAGTTATAGATACTCTACTACATCAGGAAAATGGAGGAAGCTGTATCCCTAAATAGAAGAACCCTAGACCTACCCTCAAACATTTGGGCCCCTTGTGACTCCCTCCCCCACAGTCCACATGCTAGTCCTTAACATATGAGACTATCTCAAACACTCTGCAAGTAATGAGTGACTAGATCCAGGTGAATCACTCATCATCCCCCATCCCCTTCCACACCCTACCTTTCCCACTTTTCTCTCTTCCCCCTTCTTTTTTTTTCCTCTCCCTGAAATCTGGAGATAACCAAGCTCGATAGCACCTGTTATACGTTCCATTGTTTACATGGTTCCTAACCAACTGTTAACTTCTCAGGTGTATAAGATTCGGTGTAACGCACCTTGTTATTGTTATTGTCTACTTGTTCTATTTATTATTATTCTACTTCTAGTTCTAAATATACCCATATGAAGCACTGACTATACTCAGAGACTAACATCTACTAAGCTTCATCTGGACTTCCATTACTGCCTAACAGCAAAACAAGTACCATCTTTGGGACAATTATACCTCTAAGATTCTGCATACTTGTAAAGTGGATAGACTTACGTAATGTGTCTCTCACCAACTATGCTTTGTATTTTGTATTATGGTACTTCAATAAAAATAATATATATATATATATATATATATATATATATATATATATATATATATATAAAAGAAAATAGAGAATAGTCTACATGGAAGGGATTGTCGCTATTATAGACAGTGTATCTGTCTTACAAATAGTAAGTGTTTTTACTGGCAAACTATATATCTTACGAAATTGGGCTACAGTTGGCAATATTAATCGTTTGAAACTTTATCTGTAGGAATTTGAACAAATTTTGGGTTGACTTGCCTTTTAATCAAACAGCAAGCACATATGAAGGGATATTTATTGATCTATACTGCATGAGTATCAGGTAGTTAATTCATCTTTATACCATTTAGTTTGGACATACGTCATTATTTTCTTATCCTTCTCTTTATGTTGTGATCTACTTTTGGATAGCTGAGATTAAGAAGTAGAACACACTAACCAAGGGACTCAAGTTTTGCTATATTTTCTTAAAGGGATAGTCTAGTCAAAATTTTACTTTGATGATTCAGATAGAGCATGCAATTTTAAGCAGCTTTCTAATTTACTTCTATTATCAATTTTTCTTTGTTCTCTTGGTATGTTTGTTTGAAAAAGCAAGAATGTAAGCGTAGGAGCTGGCCCATTTTTGGCTAAGCTCCTGGGTAGCACTTGCTGATTGGTGTATAAATGTAGCTACCAATCAGCAAGTGCTACTCAGGTGCTGAAACAAAAATGGGCCAGCTCCTAAGCTTACATTCTTGCATTTTCAAATAAAGATACCAAGAGAACAAAGAATAATTGATAATAGGAGTAAATTAGTACGTTGCTTAAAATTGCATGCTCTATCTGAATCATGAAAGTTTATTTTTGACTAGACTATCCCTTTAATATTTGTATTGTATCAAAATGTATTTATGTTTTGCTTGTTAGTCTGTGGTTTACTGTAGCAATGTGTCTTTTTATGCTGAAGACCTAACTCCTGCACATTTTGCAAAACAAAAATCTGTTTATTCACAGAACTCCAACAGCATCAGTGCAACAGACAATTGTCATGCTATAACTAAGGGGTAAATTTATCAAAGCAATTTGCCTGTAATTGCGGGCAAAATAACGCATACGCACTAATCGACATATTTATGAAAGCAATCTGCGCCTATAATTGTGCAAATCTGAAACTTCTTTGCATTCGCCTAAGGCGCACGGGTGCGCTCCCCGAGTGCACCAATATACATTAGTAATAGGCGTAATTTCACAGCCCGACCTACAAATATGCACAGTTTCTTATTTATCATTGCTTTGTGCCGATAGGGAAGTGAAATTTCTCCTTACATTGCGTGTTCTATATTTCGCCATACAGACGAACACCATTATAATACATGCTTTTACATCTTGTGATGCAGTACTTTCTTCTTTTAAATCATTTTTCAAAGGCTTGGCGCCAAGAAGAGACTTTTATTGCCAGAAATTTGCGCTTCCACAGGCGCATACGGGTACCAAGAATTTTATATATATATCGATATATCGATATATCGATATATTGATTTTTGCGATCTTAAATTACCAACATATGGCAAAAACAGCACAGAAACATTTTATAATATAAATATGCGCAAAATAGATACTTAAAAAATGCTTTTTTAATAATCAAGACATGGCGGCGTAATTATTTATAGGGATGTACTGTGATAAATAGGGAGTAAATGCTTTTTCTGACAGGCGAAATTTATCATTGTTACGCCCCAGCTCGCCTTTTTACTAAAAGCGCAAAATTACATCTATTTTTTTTATAAATTCAGGTGCACGTGTGCGCTTCTCCGGAGGCGAGCTGGGGTACAGTTACAGGCGAAGCATATACAGAGTTCGCCTAGCCTTTGATAAATCTACCCCTAATTGTACCATTATAACAAACCTCAACAGTGTTCTTCTCCAGACCTTATACATGGAACATTAACTCCCCCTAGTGGATCCTCTAGTGTGTTACATCATAAAAATATAATAGAAAGCATTATTGGATATGATGGTAGCTGTAGAGGATTTACAAATATTAATAGTGTAGTGGGGTAATTTGGGGTGGGCTATGTAGCATTTTAGGGGTTAATAGTGTAGGGTGTTTATTGCGGTGGGGGTTGTGGCAGATTAGGAGTTATTAGAGTAGGGGCTTATTGTGATGGGGTTAATATGTGAGTGTAGGTGTTAGGTTTTATTTAACATTGCTGCTCCATTAATTTAAATTGGGTTACTGTGATAGCATGACCGCAATATCCTCTGGTTAATTTTTTGCGGGCAACAGGTTTTGTGCGAGCGCAACATTTTTACTTGTGGGAGTGGTAATTACTGCTCCACTTGTAATCCATACAAAAAGAAAGCAGCTCAATCCGCCTTTTCCTACAGAGCACCACAATTATGGAACGACCTCCCGCACACTTTAAAACATTCCCCAAGCCTAATATCCTTTAAGAGATCCCTCTCTACATATCTCAAAACAGAATGCACCTATCATGGTTGATTAAATATTTCCTACCTGTTTTATGTTAAATTTTGCATATATTATGTATTATTGTTTTTGTATTTTATTGTACCCTATTGTATCAATGCAATGTTTTGTGGACCCAGGACATACTTGAAAATGAGAGACATCTCAATGTATCCTTCCTGGTAAAATATTTTATAAATAAAATAAAATAAATCTAGCCCTTAAAGAGACAGTAAATACATAAATAGATATTCAAACAACTTTCCAATTTACGTTTGTTATTTAATTTGCTTCCTTCTTTTGTTATCTTTTGACAATAGGTTTATCTAGGAAAGCTCAGGAGCAGCAAATAACCTAGGTTCTAGCTGCTGATTGGTGGCTGCATATATATATATATGCTGGTTGTCATTGGCTCACCCATGTATTCAGTTAGAAACCAGTAGTGCATTACTGCTTCTTCAACAAATGATACCAAGAGAATGAAACAAATTTGATAATAGAAGTAAACTGGAAAGTTGTTTAAAATTGTATGTTCTACCTAAATCATGAAGTACATTTTTGTGTTGTATGTCCCTTTAAGGGGCTCATCTGATAAAGAAATAGCAGTTCTAACTTTCAGAAAATCTGAACAAAAAGTTTTGGGGCGCGATCCGATAAAGAGCGTAGTTTGCGGCGCAAGCGAGGGAACCCCCGCCGCCTGCAGTTTCAGCTCGCATCTCGAGCTATCCCATATACGGCGCCGTCAGAGGCTAAAGTGCCGTAAGTCTGACAAACCAGCGATGTCCAGAAATCTGCGTAAGCACAAATTTCTGGAGTCGCCAGTGACTTACGGCACTTTAGAAACTGCGGGCGCCTACAAAACCTGACTAAAGTTATTAAATCTCCCGTACTGTCTAACACGCCTCCCTAACATAGCCCGACACGTATAACCCTCTATCCGCTATCCCCCTCACTATCCTAACAATAAAAAATGTATTAACCCCTAAATCGCCGCTCCCGGACCCCGCCGCCACCTAATAAAGTTATTAACCCCTAAACCGCCGCTCCCGGACCCCGCCGCCAGCTATATTAAATCTATAACCCCCTAATGTGATCCCCCTACACCGTCGCAAGCTACATTACATACCCCCTAATGTGAGTCCCTTACACCGCTGCCATCTATCTTACCTACCCCCTAAACTGAGCCCCCTACCCCGCCGCCATCTATCTTACCTACCCCCTAAAGTGAGCACCTACCCCGCCGCCAGCTACCTTACCTACCCACTAACGTGAGCCCCTACCCCGCCGCCATCTACCATGAACCAATCAGCCAATCGGATTGAACTTGAATCTGATTGGCTGATTCAATCAGCCAATCAGATTTTTCTACCTTAATTCCGATTGGCTGATAGAATCCTTCTTGGATGACGTCATTTAAAGGTACCTCATTCGTCGGGAAGTCGTTGTGCCGGATGGATGCTCCGCGGCGGAAGAGCGAAGAAAGAAGATTGAAGATGCCGCTTTGCTTGAAGACATCGCGGGGTGGAAGTAGACATCTCCGGATGGAAGAAGACTTCACTGCCGCTTGATTGAAGACATCGCCCGGATGGAAGAAGACTTCACTGCCGCTTCATTGGACATCGCCCGGATCGGATGAAGAGTTTGGCCCGGCTGGGTGAATACAAGGTAGGGAGATCTTCAGGGGGGTAGTGTTCGTTTTTTTTAAGGGGGGTTTGGGTGGGTTTAGAATAGGGGTATGTGGGTGGTGGGTTGTAATGTTGGGGGGTGTTATTGTGTTTTTCTTTTACAGGCAAAAGAGCAGAATTCTTTGGGGCATGCCCCGCAAAAGGCCCTTTTAAGGGCTGGTAAGGTAAAAGAGCTTTGAACTTTTTTTAATTTAGAATAGGGCAGGGAATTTTTTTTATTTTGGGGGGCTTTATTATTTTATTAGGGGGCTTAGAATAGGTGTAATTAGATTAAAAATCTTGTAATATTTTTTTTATTTTTTGTAATTTATTGTTTGTTTGTTTTTTGTAATTAAGTTTAGATTATTTTATTGTATTTTAGTTTAGATATTTGCAGTTTATTTAATTTATTGATAGTGTAGGTGTATTTGTAACTTAGGTTAGGATTTATTTTACAGGTAAATTGGTAATTATTTTAACTAGGTAGCTAGTAAATAGTTATTAACTATTTAATAGCTATTGTACCTAAAAATAAATACCAAGTTACCTGTAAAATAAATATAAACCCTAAAATAGCTGCAATGTAATTATTAATTACATTGTAGCTATCTTAGGGTTTATTTTATAGGTAAGTATTTAGATTTAAATAGGAATAGTTTAATTAATAATATTAATATTAATTAGATCTATTTTAATAAGAATTTAGTTAGGGGTGTTAGCGTTAGATAGGTTTATTATACTTAATATATATATAATATAATAACGATATTAACTATATTAACCCTAATATAATTAGGGTTAATAGTTAATATATATAATAACTATATTAACCCTAATATAATTAGAGTTAATATAGTTAATATAGCTGGCGGCAGTGTAGGGGGATTAAATTAGGGGTTAATATTTTTAAAATAGATGGCGGTGGTGTAAGGGGCTCAGTTTAGGGGGTAGGTAAGGTAGATGGCGGCGGGGTAGGGGCTCACTTTAATGGGTAGGTAAGATAGATGGCGGCGGGGTAGGGGCTCAGTTTAGGGGGTAGGTAAGATAGATGGCGGCGGTGTAAGGGACTCACATTAGGGGGTATGTAATGTAGCTTGCGACGGTGTAGGGGGATCACATTAGGGGGTTATACTTTTATTGTAGGTGGCGGCGGGGTCCGTGTGCGGCGGTTTAGGGGTTAATAACTTTATTAGGGATTGCGGCGGGGGATCGCGGTTGACAGGTAGATAGACATTGTGCATGCGTTAGGTGTTAGGTTTATTTTGCAGCTAGTTTAGGGAGTTACGGGGCTCCAATAGACAGCGTAAGGCTTACTATGGCTGCAATTTGTAGCGAGGTGAAAATGGAGTAAGATTTCTCCATTTTCACCACGTAAGTCCTTACGCTGTATATTGGATACCAAACTGCGCTGGTTTGGTATACCTGCCTATGGCCCAAAAAACTACGGGCGACGGCAGAAATATACGAGTGTAACTTCTAGGTTACGCTGTATATAGGATACCAAACCAGCGCAAATGTTAGCGTCGCCGGCTTTTGCGGGCGATGCTGCATATCGGATCCGGCCCTTGGTTTTCAAAGAAAACAGTAATTCACAGGCCTTAAAGGGACAGTCAAGTCCAAAAAAACTTTCATGATTCAGATAGGGCATGTAATTTTAAACAACTTTTCAATTTACTTTTATCACCAATTTTGCTTTGTTCTCTTGGTATTCTTAGTTGAAAGCTAAACCTAGGAAGGCTCATATGATAATTTCTAAGCCCTTGAAGGCCACCTCTTGTCACATGCTTTTTTATTTGCTTTTCACAACAGGGGAGTGCTATTTCATGTGAGCCATATAGATAACATTGTGATCACGCCCGTGGCTTGTGGCAGACACTGCACTAATTGGCTAAAATGAAAGTCAATAGATAATAAATAAAAAGTCATGTGATCAGGGGACTGTCAGAAGATGCTTAGATACAAGTTAATCACATAGGTATAAAGTATATTAATATAACAGTGTTGGTTATGCAAAACTGGGGAATGGGTAATAAATGGATTATCTATCTTTTTAAACAACAAAAATTCTGGTTTTGACTGTCCCTTTAATAAAGGTTTTAAACTGCTGCTGTTCCCCTTTAAATTGACCTGGCATATGTTCTATAATAAAAAAGGCTGATTCAAAGAGACTGGAAATGTTTTCAGCAGGGTAAGAAAGAGAATGAGTTGCTTGCAAAGACACAGGCATCAGGATTGAAATTAAAGTGTCAGAAAATAGGTTGAGATCTGTGCTTATCCTAAAAGCGCTAATTAATTAAAAATACTTTGCAATTTTTTTAAAAAAATTAAGCACAAAAAACAAACAAAAATACTTAAAGGGACACTGAACCCAATTTTTTTCTTTTGTGATTCAGATAGAGCATGCAATTTTAAGCAACTTTCTAATTTACTCCTATTATCAATTTTTCTTCGTTCTCTTGCTATCGTTATTTGAACATTCTTACATTCTTGCATTTCAAATAAAGATACCAAGAGAATGAAGAAAATTTGATAATAGGAGTAAATTAGAAAGTTGCTTAAAATGTCATGCTCTATCTGAAACATGAAAGAAAAAATTAGGTTCAGTGTCCCTTTAAATAGCCATGCTGTCTGGAGCAGTCTACTCCACCCCCCTTATCAGTGTTTAGATGGCATGCTCCAGCAGATAATCCCTACGCACTTTTGCATTCTACCAAAAGAACTATAGATATAGATACAGCCATAGAAGGAAATGTGTGGGGGGAGTTAGAGCTTTACAATTCGGAAACTTAAAAGAAAGGGTTAATGGCGAGGCACTGCAGTATAAATTTGCAGGTAAAGAAATTAAAGTACATATTATTATATTTTGTCTCTATCCCAACTTGTTTTATGTCCGTTTAAATAATAAAAACATTTAGGCTGTTTGGCTTGCAAATCTTGGACAGATTTAGAAAGTGAAGCCATTTGCATAGCATCTCTACAGATTCCAGTCTACTCACATTTTTTTATTTTTTTAAAAGACAGATAATCCATTAATTACCCATTTCCCAGTTTTACATAACCAACACTCTTATATTAATATACATTTTACCTCTGTGATTACCTTGTATCTAAGCCTGTGCAGACTGCCCCCTTATCTCAGGGCTATTTACAGACTTTCATTTTAGCCAATTAATGCTGGGTCCTGCACAACTCCACGGGAATGAGCACAATGTTATCTATATATGGCAAACCTGAATTAGCAGTGTCTTGCTGTAAAAAGCTAATAAAAAAGCAAGTGATAAGAGGCTGTCTGTAGTGGCTTATAAACAGGCAGAAATGTAGAGGTCTGAACACTATAAAGTATATAAATATAATATGTTGGTTGTGCAAAGCTGGGGAATGGGTAATAAAAGCATTATCTATCTTTTTAAAAAAAAATAAACATTTTGGAGTAGACTGTCCCTTTTTAAGCTAAATATCTCCAAAACTGAGCTCCTTATTTCTCCACTTTCTTCCAAAATCTCTACCTCCTAACGTTCTATAACTGTTGATAATAACTACACCAACCCAGCATGCCCGATGTATTGGGGTCACACTTGACTAATATTGTTCATACATTCCTCACATTCAGTCAATTTCTACTATTTCCATCTTAAAAAATCTCAAAAATTCTGGAATCCCTCACCCAAGACACAACTAAGAATTAATTCACTCTATCATCATTTCCTGCCTTGACTTTTGCAACTCCATCCTCTCTGGTCTCCCTAGCTACAATCTTATCTTCTTTACAATCTATAATGAATGCTTCTGCCAGGCTGATCTTCCTTACACGCCACTCCTGCTGCACCTCTCTTCCAATCCCTTCACTTACTTCCTCTAGACTCCAGAATAAAACCAAAAATTCTGTCCCCCTTCAGTAATACTGCTTCCCAATATATGCAACTATCCTATAAACAACTACAGGAATTCATTACATTACTAAACAACAATGATGTTAATATAAAACTAACTCATGAAGCAAACCAACAAAAAATCAACTTCTTAGACCTAACAATAACAAGAGATATCGAAGGAAATATCAGAACAGATCTTTTTAGAAAGTCAACAGCAACCAACAGCCTACTTCACAACAGTAGTGCACATGCACCTAATACTGTGAAAAGTCTACCAACCGGAGTATTTTTGAGAATTAGGAGAAATTGCTCAGATTCAAAAACCTTTCAAATCAGAGCTCAAGAACTGGAAAACAGGCTGTTGGAAAGAGGATACAGTAAAAGAACCATCAAAAAGGCCAAATATAGAGCACAAGAAACCAACAGACAGGAACTTCTAAAGAAAAAACTGAGACCAAGTAGTAATGTACCAAGACTAATAACTACATACAATTCTCAGAGTAAAACTGTAAATGAAATCCTAAGTAAACATTGGCACATTCTGAGGTCAGATCCTACTCTGAAAGATATCATTGGAACAAGACCCTCCATTTCATACAAACGAACTCGGAACATCAAAGATATGATTACAAGTAGTCATCTACAAAGACTGGTAACTGTAGCACATGTAAACACATCATTAAATCTGATCATATAATAGATAGATTTAAAACTAAAAATACAATTAAAAATTACATCAGCTGCCAAACGGAAGGCGTAATATACGCACTCAAATGCAAATGTGACAAACTTTACGTGGGAATGACGACACGTAAATTACGGACCAGAGTGATGGAACACTTATGTAATATAAGAAATGCTGAAAAAGACAAAGGAGATGGTAAAACCCTCACAAGTGTTGCTCATCACTTTTTACTATACCACAAAGCAAATGCTGAAGAATTACGCTGTCAAGGTATAGAAAAAACATAATTTATGTAAGAACTTACCTGATAAATTCATTTCTTTCATATTAGCAAGAGTCCATGAGCTAGTGACGTATGGGATATACATTCCTACCAGGAGGGGCAAAGTTTCCCAAACCTCAAAATGCCTATAAATACACCCCTCACCACACCCACAATTCAGTTTAACGAATAGCCAAGAAGTGGGGTGATAAAAAAGTGCGAAAGCATATAAAATAAGGAATTGGAATAATTGTGCTTTATACAAAATCATAACCACCACAAAAAAAGGGCGGGCCTCATGGACTCTTGCTAATATGAAAGAAATTAATTTATCAGGTAAGTTCTTACATAAATTATGTTTTCTTTCATGTAATTAGCAAAAGTCCATGAGCTAGTAACGTATGGGATAATGACTACCCAAGATGTGGATCTTTCCACACAAGAGTCACTAGAGAGGGAGGGATAAAATAAAGACAGCCAATTCCTGCTGAAAATAATCCACACCCAAAATAAAGTTTAACGAAAAACATAAGCAGAAGATTCAAACTGAAACTGCTGCCTGAAGTACTTTTCTACCAAAAACTGCTTCAGAAGAAGAAAATACATCAAAATGGTAGAATTTAGTAAAAGTATGCAAAGAGGACCAAGTTGCTGCTTTGCAAATCTGGTCAACCGAAGCTTCATTCCTAAACGCCCAGGAAGTAGAAACTGACCTAGTAGAATGAGCTGTAATTCTCTGAGGCGGAGTTTTACCCGACTCAACATAGGCAAGATGAATTAAAGATTTCAACCAAGATGCCAAAGAAATGGCAGAAGCTTTCTGGCCTTTTCTAGAACCGGAAAAGATAACAAATAGACTAGAAGTCTTACGGAAAGATTTCGTAGCTTCAACATAATATTTCAAAGCTCTAACAACATCCAAAGAATGAAACGCTTTCTCCTTAGAATTCTTAGGATTAGGACATAATGAAGGAACCACAATTTCTCTACTAATGTTGTTGGAATTCACAGCTTTAGGTAAAAATTCAAAAGAAGTTCGCAACACCACCTTATCCTGATGAAAAATCAGAAAAGGAGACTCACAAGAAAGAGCAGATAATTCAGAAACTCTTCTGGCAGAAGAGATGGCAAAAAGGAACAAAACTTTCCAAGAAAGTAATTTAATGTCCAATGAATGCATAGGTTCAAACGGAGGAGCTTGAAGAGCTCCCAGAACCAAATTCAAACTCCAAGGAGGAGAAATTGACTTAATGACAGGTTTTATACGAACCAAAGCTTGTACAAAACAATGAATATCAGGAAGAATAGCAATCTTTCTGTGAAAAAGAACAGAAAGAGCAGAGATTTGTCCTTTCAAAGAACTTGCGGACAAACCCTTATCTAAACCATCCTGAAGAAACTGTAAAATTCTCGGTATTCTAAAAGAATGCCAAGAAAAATGATGAGAAAGACACCAAGAAATATGTCTTCCAGACTCTATAATATATCTCTCGAGATACAGATTTACGAGCCTGTAACATAGTATTAATCACAGAGTCAGAGAAACCTCTTTGACCAAGAATCAAGCGTTCAATCTCCATACCTTTAAATTTAAGGATTTCAGATCCTGATGGAAAAAAGGACCTTGTGACAGAAGGTCTGGTCTTAACGGAAGAGTCCACGGTTGGCAAGAGGCCATCCGGACAAGATCCGCATACCAAAACCTGTGAGGCCATGCCGGAGCTACCAGCAGAACAAACGAGCATTCCTTCAGAATCTTGGAGATTACTCTTGGAAGAAGAACTAGAGGCGGAAAGATATAGGCAGGATGATACTTCCAAGGAAGTGATAATGCATCCACTGCCTCCGCCTGAGGATCCCGGGATCTGGACAGATACCTGGGAAGTTTCTTGTTTAGATGGGACGCCATCAGATCTATTTCTGCAAGTTCCCACATTTGAACAATCTGAAGAAATACCTCTGGGTGAAGAGACCATTCGCCCAGATGCAACGTTTGGCGACTGAGATAATCCGCTTCCCAATTGTCTATACCTGGGATATGAACCACAGAGATTAGACAGGAGCTGGATTCCGCCCAAACCAAAATTCGAGATACTTCTTTCATAGCCAGAGGACTGTGAGTCCCTCCTTGATGATTGATGTATGCCACAGTTGTGACATTGTCTGTCTGAAAACAAATGAACGATTCTCTCTTCAGAAGAGGCCAAAACTGAAGAGCTCTGAAAATTGCACGGAGTTCCAAAATATTGATCGGTAATCTCACCTCCTGAGATTCCCAAACTCCTTGTGCCGTCAGAGATCCCCACACAGCTCCCCAACCTGTGAGACTTGCATCTGTTGAAATTACAGTCCAGGTCGGAAGCACAAAAGAAGCCCCCTGAATTAAACGATGGTGATCTGTCCACCATGTTAGAGAGTGTCGAACAATCGGTTTTAAAGATATTAATTGAGATATCTTCGTGTAATCCTTGCACCATTGATTCAGCATACAGAGCTGAAGAGGTCGCATGTGAAAACGAGCAAAGGGGATCGCGTCCGATGCAGCAGTCATAAGACCTAGAATTTCCATGCATAAGGCTACCGAAGGGAATGATTGTGACTGAAGGTTTCGACAAGCTGCAATCAATTTTAGACGTCTCTTGTCTGTTAAAGACAGAGTCATGGACACTGAATCTATCTGGAAACCCAGAAAGGTTACCCTTGTCTGAGGAATCAAAGAACTTTTTGGTAAATTGATCCTCCAACCATGATCTTGAAGAAACAACACAAGTCGATTCGTATGAGATTCTGCTAAATGTAAAGACTGAGCAAGTACCAAGATATCGTCCAAATAAGGAAATACCACAATACCCTGTTCTCTGATTACAGACAGAAGGGCACCGAGAACCTTTGTAAAAATTCTTGGAGCTGTAGCTAGGCCAAACGGCAGAGCCACAAACTGGTAATGCTTGTCCAGAAAAGAGAATCTCAGGAACTGATAATGATCTGGATGAATCGGAATATGCAGATATGCATCCTGTAAATCTATTGTGGACATATAATTCCCTTGCTGAACAAAAGGCAATATAGTCCTTACAGTTACCATCTTGAACGTTGGTATCCTTACATAACGATTCAATATTTTTAGATCTAGAACTGGTCTGAAGGAATTCTCCTTCTTTGGTACAATGAAGAGATTTGAATAAAACCCCATCCCCTGTTCCGGAACTGGAACTGGCATAATTACTCCAGTCAACTCTAGATCTGAAACACATTTCAGAAATGCTTGAGCTTTTACTGGATTTACTGGGACACGAGAAAGAAAAAATCTCTTTGCAGGAGGTCTCATCTTGAAACCAATTCTGTACCCTTCTGAAACAATGTTCTGAATCCAAAGATTGTGAACAGAATTGATCCAAATTTCCTTGAAAAAACGTAACCTGCCCCCTACCAGCTGAGCTGGAATGAGGGCCGCACCTTCATGTGGACTTAGAAGCAGGCTTTGCCTTTCTAGCTGGCTTGGATTTATTCCAGACTGGAGATGGTTTGGTTTCCAAACTGAAACTGCTCCTGAGGATGAAGGATCAGGCTTTTGTTCTTTGTTGAAACGAAAGGAACGAAAACGATTATTAGCCCTGTTTTTACCTTTAGATTTTTTATCCTGTGGTAAAAAAGTTCCTTTCCCACCAGTAACAGTTGAAATAATGGAATCCAACTGAGAACCAAATAATTTGTTACCCTGGAAAGAAATAGAAAGTAAAGTTGATTTAGAAGCCATATCAGCATTCCAAGTTTTAAGCCATAAAGCTCTTCTAGCTAAAATAGCAAGAGACATAAACCTGACATCAACTCTGATAATATCAAAAATGGCATCACAGATAAAATTATTAGCATGCTGTAGAAGAATAATAATATCATGAGAATCATGATGTGTTACTTGTTGCGCTAAAGTTTCCAACCAAAAAGTTGAAGCTGCAGCAACATCAGCCAAAGATATAGCAGGTCTAAGAAGATTACCTGAACACAGATAAGCTTTTCTTAGAAAGGATTCAATTTTCCTATCTAAAGGATCCTTAAACGAAGTACCATCTGACGTAGGAATAGTAGTACGTTTAGCAAGGGTAGAAATAGCCCCATCAACTTTAGGGATTTTGTCCCAAAATTCTAATCTGTCAGACGGCACAGGATATAATTGCTTAAAACGTTTAGAAGGAGTAAATGAATTACCCAATTTATCCCATTCTTTGGAAATTACTGCAGAAATAGCATTAGGAACAGGAAAAACTTCTCGAATAACCACAGGAGCTTTAAATACCTTATCCAAACGTTTAGAATTAGTATCAAGAGGACCAGAATCCTCTATTTCTAAAGCAATTAGTACTTCTTTAAGTAAAGAACGAATAAATTCCATTTTAAATAAATATGAAGATTTATCAGCATCAACCTCTGAGACAGAATCCTCTGAACCAGAAGAGTCATCAGAATCAGAATGATGATGTTCATTTAAAAATTCATCTGTAGGGAGAGAAGTTTTAAAAGATTTTTTACGTTTACTAGAAGGAGAAATAACAGACATAGCCTTCTTTATGGATTCAGAAACAAAATCTCTTATATTATCAGGAACATTCTGCACCTTAGATGTTGAAGGAACTGCAACAGGCAATGGTACTTTACTAAAGGAAATATTATCTGCTTTAACAAGTTTGTCATGACAATCAATACAAACAACAGCTGGAGGAATAGCTACCAAAAGTTTACAGCAGATACACTTAGCTTTGGTAGATCCAGCACTAGACAGCGATTTTCCTGTTGTATCTTCTGACTCAGATGCAACGTGAGACATCTTGCAATATGTAAAAGAAAAAACAACATATATATAAAGCAAAATTGATCAAATTCCTTAAATGACAGTTTCAGGAATGGGAAAAAATGCCAAAGAACAAGCTTCTAGCAACCAGAAGCAATGAAAAATGAGACTTAAATAATGTGGAGACAAAAGCGACGCCCATATTTTTTTGCGCCAAATAAGACGCCCACATTATTTGGCGCCTAAATGCTTTTGGCGCCAAAAATGACGCCACATCCGGAACGCCGACATTTTTGGTGCAAAATAACGTCAAAAAATGACGCAACTTCCGGCGACACGTATGACGCCAGAAACGGAAAAAGAATTTTTGCGCCAAAAAAGTCCGCGCCAAGAATGACGCAATAAAATGAAGCATTTTCAGCCCCCGCGAGCCTAACAGCCCACAGGGAAGAGTCAAATTTTTGAAGGTAAGAAAAAATGATTAAATCAAATGCATTATCCCAAATATGAAACTGACTGTCTGAAAATAAGGAAAGTTGAACATTCTGAGTCAAGGCAAATAAATGTTTGAATACATATATTTAGAACTTTATAAACAAAGTGCCCAACCATAGCTTAGAGTGTCACAGAAAATAAGATTTACTTACCCCAGGACACTCATCTACATGTTTGTAGAAAGCCAAACCAGTACTGAAACGAGAATCAGCAGAGGTAATGGTATATATAAGAGTATATCGTCGATCTGAAAAGGGAGGTAAGAGATGAATCTCTACGACCGATAACAGAGAACCTATGAAATAGACCCCGTAGAAGGAGATCACTGCATTCAAATAGGCAATACTCTTTTCACATCCCTCTGACATTCACTGCACGCTGAGAGGAAAACCGGGCTCCAACTTGCTGCGGAGCGCATATCAACGTAGAATCTAGCACAAACTTACTTCACCACCTCCATCGGAGGCAAAGTTTGTAAAAACTGAATTGTGGGTGTGGTGAGGGGTGTATTTATAGGCATTTTGAGGTTTGGGAAACTTTGCCCCTCCTGGTAGGAATGTATATCCCATACGTCACTAGCTCATGGACTCTTGCTAATTACATGAAAGAAAGTTAATTTAGGCATTAGAGGAGGAAATCTGGAAACAAAATTATTAAAAAGAGAAAGCAGATGGATCTATTTGTTGAATTCTGTTCAACCAGTCGGAATGAATGAAAACAACAATTTTTATGTGCACTTATAAACCGGGACTTTTGAGTCTCAGTTAACCAAAAACCATTGTCATCATCATTACCCAACACAGAACACAACAAACAAATAATAGGCATGCACCTTGTAAGATCAGGTAGGAGAATATCATCTTATCCTTAACTAACATATGGAGTAAACAATACCCACCTCAATGAATATCATACCTACTAGTAATACTCAATTTTAGTTATATCATTAGATATACAGATCTTTTGCCCCTCAACTGTAGCATTCCATATTGACACAAAAATATTCCCAACACATAACTATATGAGCCACCCCTTATCATTTTCACACATTGACACTTAAACATTCCCAGCACATAACTATATGAGTCACCCCTAATCACTTTCACATCATTCACTTCCTCATATTGGCACTCAGAGTGAAACTTTCACTTACTTTTATAGGACACAATTCCCTTTAACTTGATACCCCAATGAGGGTACAATTTACTTACAGATTATATATCTATAAATATATATATAGATTATACATAACATTTATAGATCATCTATCAGCACCATCACTATATGATATAGAATACACAACAGCACCATCCCTATACGATCTCAAAGTAATTCAGTAATCACACAAGACCCAAACCAAATCCTCTTCAGTCACCAGGATTCAGAGTCACACACTCGAAACTTAATTCAGTTCTTTCCAGCACAACTCAAATAAGGCAATCACTTCAATCCACTCACTTCCCCTGCACTAGCAAACGCAGAGCACCTTCGACTGCTCTTCCTTCACATTTAACTTGACACAAATCAAGTTTAGGCATATTCAATGACACAAGAAGTAAATAATCACAGTAAAATTACCAAATGTCGAATACCCTGGAATCAAATATAATATATAATTACTCTCTTCTGTAATTTAGTAAAATTCAGAATAAGTCTTCTTGCCGTGAGTGGGGCTATATATGTTAAACGAGCCCTATCTACAATTATGATCGCTAAATTCATTTACATAAGGAATATTCATAATTATCAGTCTAAAAAACAAAATAATAAAGGGATAATTCCATTAAAATAAGTTGATGCTAACTATATAAAGAGGCAATAACAGTGTGTAACACGGACCACTAAGTAAACACAGAATCAGTGGTTACAACTACAACAGTAAACATACCTATATATAATTATTAATTAATACTTGGGAGACATCCAGAGAGACTGTATAATCTCTACCACTATCAGTACAGAGATATATATTGTACAAATATTATCAAAGTAACATGGTATTACGATTTATCAATACTCTCAAGCTTAATCTATAAATGTCCTTGGACCACATTACCAAGTACATGTTGAAACTTTCTAAGTTACCCTGACAGAGTTACTTATTAAGTCATAACAAGTGGCACAATAAATTATTATCCAGCCAATCCTATTGTCAAGCAACTCATAGCTTTAGACAATATATATAGCTAACGCAATAAGGTCATATTATATCAGACCATTGAATGGATATATCACTATTTACCCTCTGAAGCCCCTTGTTTATTTGCTTAGCTCACGAGAGCACTGATACTCACAACTATTCACCTATCATAATATTGTACACAGTTACAATCAACACATTTTTTTGCCGCCCCACGGCCACATTAGTGAACCTCATAAATATAACTTTATGGGTTTTAAAGTATTGCCGAATTACTAACATAAGAAATAATTTTTATTAAATCTTATTCTAAGACAGCAGTAATCCAAACATTATATTTATGTTTATTTATTACTCTGAGAGGAGTTGAATATTATTGGCACTCATTACAGATGACAATGAAATACACTGCCAACATCAGCTAGCAATAAAGCTATTACATATTTGGTCACTAAATCTATCATTATCATAGTGGTAGGATAGAGTCCAATGAGAGATATGAGGTCATTCTCAGCGAATGACAATTAAGTGATCACAACTGATATTCCTCACTCTAAATGCAGAAATTATAAGACGTGAGTATACGTAAGACACACTCACTTTACCATATTCTGCACTAGATAACTCTTTGTAAACGCATACCATCTGTATACCACCCCTAAACTACCTTTAACATATCAAAGGCTTACTTTAAATTTAGGATGGGGCCTATAGTTCTGTAGTTGTTTTTAATTTTGAGTCCTTTCAATTTTAATATCTACTAATAAAAGTTAATTTTTAAATTCCCAATTTCTCACATCTAAGTCCAGACACAGAGTGCTAGATGTGCAGTCTTTAGTGGGGTTCTTCTCCTCTTTTTGCCAAGTATATTACTTACTGCACAGCACCACTTTTCTACTAAATAATCACTAAGACATGAATACATATTGTGTCAGCTTATGTAAATATAGAAAAGCTTGCCGTGGTGGTGCCACTGTATTTGTGTTGTAGTTATTTGCTTCCCAATATATGTCTGACCTTGTCTCCAGATACTCTCTCCTGTCCCCTTCACCTTGCTCATGACCTCCTTCTCTCTTCCTCTTTTGTGACCTTCTCACATTCCCATATACAGGAATTCTCCAGAATGGCCTCTTATATGTGGATTTCTCTATCTCACTCCACAAGACTCTCCCCTAGTTTTGAAAGTTTCAAGAACTCCTGGGGGGCGGAGCCAACTCTTGAAGCGGCAGGACGCGTCTCAATGAAGCTCCTGAACATAACTTAACAATTCAACTTGATCTATATAACCAGAGAAAATCCGAACAAAAAACTTGAACAGTTGGAAGTAGGAATATGTATATATCTACATTGGTGATCAGAAGCGGATACTTTGACAGCAACCCTGAGTTATGTTCTTCAAGAGCGTTCCACAATATTACAGCTAACTAGGCCTTTGATGATCCTCGGAATAGCGTGCAGCGTGGCTTCGGCTCCTACCTGCTATTCAGCCTGTCAGTATATAGCAGTGTTATAATACAATTTATTTATTATTATTCTTTAAAACAAACTCCCAATTAAAAATATATATACGAAACAATTGAAATTAATATTTATTCCTAAATTCTTTAGATTAGTTAATATTTATATACACATTGAAATATATTAAGTAGAGACTAGCTTTGAATCAACTATGCACGCTTATTCCCTTACAATATTCTATACAACAGATCATAAAAAATATATCTTTCAAATTAACCTTACTCACAATAAATCACATTAAATACAACAATAAAATACCAGAATATGGACCGCTAACTTCACAGTGTTTAGATAAACAATATACCAAGATACTTCACACAAATCTTACAGGGTCTCAATAGATTTAAGGTAACTTTCAGACAAGTAAAATTAAGTAACTTAGCCCACAAATGATTCTATATAATTTCAATTAAAAACACCAGAAATTATATGTATTATTAATGCAAACAGCCAATTTATGTGACTAGCTAAGACTACACAGGACTATGGATGTAAGCATAAAATATAAAGTGCCCTTTTAAAATTATTAACTTTAATTAAACTGTAGCAACAATGAATGTATTTGCTTTAAAATATTAAATTATAGTGACTGCCATACGTTACCACATGACCAAATGATTATTCAGTTTCCAGAATTTCTTGTGGGTCATCTGAGAAGGATTTATCCACTATATCGCAACGGTACAGGCCTCAAAACTGTTATCTTTCTTTATTCAAGAAAGTGTCCCAAAATGGCAGAGAATCTACTTGGCACAAAGCTTGTGTATTTTCCTCTCCAAAACGTATGCTTCTTTGAGTCTGCGTATCCTTTGTCTACTGTGTTTGGGTCTTTATTCCAAAAAAACAAAGAATTCCTCCTCCTTTTCTTTAATCATTCCCACAAGATTTTGATAGGCCCTCTGATGCTTGTCCCTGATTTGTTATTTGGATTGGCATGTGTTCTAATAGTCAATTTGTTTGGCTGTCATACCATTTCTGAACTATTGGTGGCAGCAGATAACCAGCAATGCAGTCTCACTATCAATACTGCTACAGTTTAATATAGATTCATATATATTTTTAAAATGTATATTTAGTTTATTCACTATTTCTTGCCTCAGCAAACAATTATGTCCAATTTGTATAGGATCACTTAATATTATTTAATCAGGGCATTTCATCAATATTAAACATGATACACTTCCCACAATACAAAGTAATTCTTATACATTTAAAACATATGGGTATTTAAAAGGATTTTAATACTTTTAGCATGGATCTAATTAATATCTCAGTTATCATCTTAATATCACATACATACAGTGGGGCAAAAAAGTATTTAGTCAGTCACCAATTGTGCAAGTTCTCCCACTTAAGAAGATTAGAGAGGCCTGTAATTTTCATCATAGGTATACCTCAACTATGAGAGACGAAATGTGGAAACAGATCCAATCTGATTTGGAAAGAATTTATTTGCATATTATGGTGGAAAATAAGTATTTGGTCACCTACAAACAAGCAAGATTTCTGGCTCTCATAGACCTGTATCTTCTTCTTTAAGAGGCTCCTCTGTCCTCCACTCATTACCTGTATTAATGGCACCTGTTTGAACTTGTTATAAAAGACACCTGTCCACAACCTCAAACAGTCACACTCCAAACTCCTCTATGGTGAAGACCAAAGAGCTGTCGAAGGACACCAGAAACAAAATTGTAGACCTGCACCAGGCTTGGAAGACTGAATCTGCAATAGCCAAGCAGCTTGGTGTGAAGAAATCAACTGTGGGAGCAATAATTAGAAAATGGAAGACATACAAGACCACTGATAATCTCCCTTGATCTGGGGCTCCACGCAAGATCTCACCCCCTGGGGTCAAAATGATCACAAGAACAGTGAGCAAACATCCCAGAACCACACGGGGGGACCTAGTGAATGACCTGCAGAGAGCTGGGACCAACGTAACAAAGGCTACCATCAGTAACACACTACGCCGCCAGGGACTCAGATCCTGCAATGCCAGACGTGTCCCCCTGCTTAAGCCAGTACATGTCCGGGCTCTTCTGAAGTATGCTAGAGAGCATTTGGATGATCCAGAAGCAGATTGGGAGAATGTCATATGGTCAGATGAAACCACAGTAGAACTCTTTGGTAGAAACACAACTCGTTGTGTTTGGAGGAGAGAGAATGCTGAGTTGCAACCAAAGAACACCATACCTACTGTGAAGCATGGGGGTGGCAACATCATGCTTTGGGGCTGTTTCTCTGCAAAGGGAACAGGATGACTGATCCATGTACATGAAAGAATGAATGGGACCATGTATCGTGAGATTTTGAGTGCAAACCTCCTTCCATCAGCAAGGGCATTGAAGATGAAACGTGGCTGGGTCTTTAAGCATGACAATGATCCCAAACACACCGCCCGGGCAATGAAGGAGTGGCTTCGTAAGAAGCATTTCAAGGTCCTGGAGTGGCCTAGCCAGTCTCCAGATCTCAACCCCATAGAAAACCTTTGGAGGGAGTTGAAAGTCCGTGTTGCCCAGCGACAGCCCCAAAACATCACTGCTCTAGAGGAGATCTGCATGCAGGAATGGGCCAACATACCAGCAACAGTGTGTGACAACCTTGTGAAGACTTAAAGAAAACATTTGACCTCTGTCATTGCCAACAAAGGATATATAACAAAGTATTGAGATGAATGAACTTTTGATATTGACCAAATACTTATTTTCCACCATAATTTGCAAATAAATTCTTTCCAAATCAGACAATGTGATTGTCTGGATTTGTTTCCACATTTTGTCTCTCATAGTTGAGGTATACCATACCTATGATGAAAATTACATCATCTTCTTAAGTGGGAGAACTTGCACAATTGGTGGCTGACTAAATACTTTTTTGCCCCACTGTACCTTGAGATCAGCAATCAGATGTCATTTCACATAATTATATTTATATTGGACTACTTTTCCATATCAATATAAATATTGCATATCTGTATATCTCTTGCTGAGTTTATAAAAACATATGATGTTATTTATATTTTTCATTTAGCAGACATTCACATTTAATATTATACAAACAATTTCATATCCATTTATTCGTACCTACAGGGAGTGCAGAATTATTAGGCAAGTTGTATTTTTGAGGATTAATTTTATTATTGAACAACAACCATGTTCTCAATGAACCCAAAAACTCATTAATATCAAAGCTGAATAGTTTTGGAAGTAGTTTTTAGTTTGTTTTTAGTTATAGCTATTTTAGGGGGATATCTGTGTGTGCAGGTGACTATTACTGTGCATATTTATTAGGCAACTTAACAAAAAACAAATATATACCCATTTCAATTATTTATTTTTACCAGTGAAACCAATATAACATCTCAACATTCACAAATATACATTTCTGACATTCAAAAACAAAACAAAAACAAATCAGTGACCAATATAGCCACCTTTCTTTGCAAGGACACTCAAAAGCCTGCCATCCATGGATTCTGTCAGTGTTTTGATCTGTTCACCATCAACATTGCGTGCAGCAGAAACCACAGCCTCCCAGACACTGTTCAGAGAGGTGTACTGTTTTCCCTCCTTGTAAATCTCACATTTGATGATGGAACACAGGTTCTCAATGGGGTTCAGATCAGGTGAACAAGGAGGCCATGTCATTAGATTTTCTTCTTTTATACCCTTTCTTGCCAGCCACGCTGTGGAGTACTTGGACGCGTGTGATGGAGCATTGTCCTGCATTAAAATTATGTTTTTCTTGAAGGATGCAGACTTCTTCCTGTACCACTGCTTGAAGAAGGTGTCTTCCAGAAACTGGCAGTAGGACTGGGAGTTGAGCTTGACTCCATCCTCAACCCGAAAAGGCCCCACAAGCTCATCTTTGATGATACTAGCCCAAACCAGTACTCCACCTCCACCTTGCTGGCGTCTGAGTTGGACTGGAGCTCTCTGCCCTTTACCAATCCAGCCATGGGCCCATCCATCTGGCCCATCAAGACTCACTCTCATTTCCTCAGTCCATAAAACCTTAGAAAAATCAGTCTTGAGATATTTCTTGGCCCAGTCTTGACGTTTCAGCTTGTGTGTCTTGTTCAGTGGTGGTCGTCTTTCAGCCTTTCTTACCTTGGCCATGTCTCTGAGTATTGCACACCTTGTGCTTTTGGGCACTCCGGTGATGTTGCAGCTCTGAAATATGGCCAAACTGGTGGCAAGTGGCATCTTGGCAGCTGCACGCTTGACTTTTCTCAGTTCATGGGCAGTTATTTTGCGCCTTGGTTTTTCCACACGCTTCTTGCGACCCTGTTGACTATTTTGAATGAAACGCTTGATTGTTCGATGATCACGCTTCAGAAGCTTTGCAATTTTAAGAGTGCTGCATCCCTCTGCAAGATATCTCACTATTTTTTACTTTTCTGAGCCTGTCAAGTCCTTCTTTTGACCCATTTTGCCAAAGGAAAGGAAGTTGCCTAATAATTATGCACACCTGATATAGGGTGTTGATGTCATTAGACCACACCCCTTCTCATTACAGAGATGCACATCACCTAATATGCTTAATTGGTAGTAGGCTTTTGAGCCTATACAGCTTGGAGTAAGACAACATGCATAAAGAGGATGATGTGGTCAAAAAACTAATTTGTCTAATAATTCTGCACTCCCTGTATTATTTGATAGTCTGAGGCACATATTAAATATTTGAAAACTATATAGATAATTTGTTATCAAAAGTACATAGGTTAAGATATTTTGAAATCTTGATTCTTAGGCCTTCAACTTTCCATATGTTAGCTGTAACATGAGTTCAGATTCTTTGTGTATCTAAGGTTCAGGGGCAACTTACACCTCAGTGTAAATGGTCATTTCCCTCTGTAAAAATAGGTTCTTCTTCGCATACACTTAAGCCTCAAGTCAAGTGTTTATCTCCACATGAGGTCATTACCTGATAATTTTTTTATCTTCTTTTGTTCTACACATCTGTGTTTCAGAACAGAGGGGGCTGCCTCATAAACAGTTTCACAAATAAAATGAATTCATGTTCTTATGTATAAATAATAAATATATATCTATATATATCTATATATATATATATAATTTAATAACATTCACAGATATCCTGACAAGCCACTGCCTGATTTAGAAGGTTCTTCTTTAGAGGAAACCTTCAAGGTAGACAAGATGACATCTTCACTAGGTCTGCATACCAGATCCTGCGAGGCCATGCAGGAGCCATTAGAATTACTGATGCTCTCTCCTGTTTGATACAAGCAATCACTCATGGAAGGAGTACAAACGGAGGAAACAGGTATGCTAGACTGAAATCCCAATGAACCTCCAGAGCATCTATCTGAGTGGCCTGAGGATCTCTTGACCTTGAACCGTACCTTGGAAGCTTGGCGTTCTGCTAAGACACCATCAGATCCAACTCCGGCACCCCCCATTTGAGGGTTAACCCGGAGAACACCTCCGGATGGAGAGCCCACTCCCCGGGATGAAATGTCTGTCTGCTCAGGAAAGCTGCTTACCAGTTGTCCACTCCATGAATGTGGATGGCAGATAGACAACAATTGTTAGCTTCCGCCCACTGAATAATCCGTGCCACCTCCTTCATGGCGAAGGAACTCTGAGTTCCTCCCTGGTGGTTGATGTAAGCCACTGAAGTGATGTTGTTCGTCTGAAACCTGATGTACCGGGCTAAGTACAATTGAGGCCAAGCCATCAGAGCATTGTAATTCGCTCTCAATTCCAAGATGTTATGGGGAGAGCAGACTCCTCCCGAGTCCATAGTCCCTGTGCCTTTCATAAGTCCTAGACTGCTCCCCAGCCTAGCAGGCTGGCGTCCGTGGTCACAATCAACCAGGAAGGTCTCCGGAAGCATGTGCCCTGAGAAAGCCACCACGGGAGAGTCTCTTGTTGACTGGTCTAGATCTATCCTCTGAGACAGATCCGAGTGGTCTCCGTTCCATTGTCTGAGCATGCATAATTGCAGAGCTCTCAAATGTAATCGAGCAAAGGGAAACTTCCACAGAGGAAGGAACATCATAGTATTTATTAAGTTTACTAGACTTCTTAGAGTTGACAACGACAGAAGTATCGTAGTCTTACAAAGTAGCCAATACCTCCTTTAACAGTACACGAAGGTGTTCAAGCTTAAATCTGAAGTTTACTTTTTCAGTATCAGATGAAGAAATAATAATGTCCGAATCTGAGATTTCACCCTCAGAGGCTACTGACGTATCCTCCTCATCAGACTTATGAGGGAGGGCAACCTATGTAGCAGTAGGTGGAACAAAAACCTTACTATCTGAATCTCTAATTTTCCTCTTGCATTTTCCAAGCATAGGAAAAGCAGATAATGCTGCAGGTATCGCAGAAGATACCTGTGCAGCAAAATCTGCAGGCATATAAACTCCTCCAGGAGGCTGAGAGGAACTGCAGGGCACTGTATGTAACGCCATAGAAGCTAGGGACGTTTGAACAGCATTATCCTGAGAGACATTGGGCTCAGCGGACAACAATTTATCTTTAAATTGAAGTGTTCTAGCTAAGCATGCAGCACAGAATTGCATAGGTAAAACAATTTGCGCCTCTAGACATAACAAGCATTTGTCAAAAGACTCAGAGTCTTCCATGTCCATAATAATAAATAACAAATTCCCCAAATTGTAGAATTTTTTTAAATACACTGTCACTTTAAGAATTTTTAATACCACAGCCGCTTAACTTTATGCAAAAATTCTTTAAAATAATAAACCAATCAGGCCCCCTACACCTCAGACAGGCTGAGTTGCCTTACCGTAACACTTATACACAATTTGGCTGCCAGAATTCTCTAAAACGATCATATAGTAGATCAACACTGAAGAGACTGAAATTCAATGACGCCACTCCGCGAATATCCGACAGCAGAGAGAAGTCACATGACCAGCATAGGGAGGAAACTACGCAGGTAAAAGGCGTGCGTTTCCCTCTGCCTACAACACCGGAGCTAAAATTTACACAAACGCTCAAGCAGTCTGTCAGTTAGCCTGTTCTAGCTAAGCAAGCAAAGAAAACTAACTGCCAAATTTTAAATTTATACATAAATCCCTGTATAAAACATAAGCCACACACATACTAATAAAGTATTTCAACAAAATTAGCTCAAAGAGGAAAAACATTCCAATAAAGGGAGGATTAATCCCTAGTCTCAACATACATAATGTGCCTGCCCACTGCCAGAGAATCCTGTATAAAGGATTTTAAAAATGTCCCCATCTACTGCATATAAAATATTCTTCTGAAGTTCAAGTCTACAAGAAGACCTAGAAGACAAAAATACTTACCTGCAGTCTAGCTGTCCGGCAGGAAGACAGCTCACAAGGCGTGAAATTACACATACTCCTTACAGAGACCTGTAAAAAAAGATAGAACAGATTAACCAACTCTGGCTTACTGTACCATGGGCAGCAATGTGTTAGGAAACAAAGCAAGGACTACCTCAACTTCCTAACTGCGTAAAAGCCACCACTACTGAAGAGATTGACGTGGACTCAGCTAAACCCAAATCCTTGCTTGCAGGGAAAAGTACCAGAAAAAGTAATTCATTTGTTCAGACACCAAACTTCAGCTCCTCCATTGACAGAGGCAAAGAGAATGACTTGGGATTATGGGTAGAGGAGTGACACTTAACAGCTTTGCTGTGGTTCTCTTTGCCTCCTCCAGCTGACCAGGAGTGATATTCCCCACTAGTAATTAATGACGTTGTGGACTCTCCATATCTTAGGAAAGAAATGCTGATTTTCTATTGTTCTCTCTAAGAGCCTGATTATCAAAAACTTGCCAGCATGGAGAGAAATCACACAGAGGGCCAGATAACAAGTGGAGCGCTAATTAACGCTCCCGCTCAAGCACTAAAAGGGACATTGTACACTAGATTTTTCTTTGCATAAATGTTTTGTAGATGATCCATTTATATAGCCCATACAGTTTGTTTGTTTTCTATGGATAGTTTTGCTTATTTTTAAATAACATCGCTCTGATTTTCAGACTCCTAACCCAGCTCCAAAGTTTTAAGAGAATACCAACATATACCTACTCCAGCTTGCTCCTGTTTGTGTAAAGGGTCTTTTCATATGCAAAGTAAAGGGGAGGGGGGGGGGTCTGCTATTTCCTACTTGCAGTGGGTTTTCCGGTAACCTTTTAAACAGAGCTAAACTGGAACCTTCTAAGTAAGTTTTTAAACGGTTTTATACTGGATTTTTATATCAGTATCTGTGCATATTATTCTTTATAGTAGTGTCTATTACATGCAGTTATATGAAAATTAGTAAATACTGTCCCTTTAAATGGGATAGAAGTTGGACTTTTTGTGCTCGTCGGGTTGCACTGGTATTATGAATTGAGTGCTAACCCAACAAAAACAAAAAGCCAAACTTAGAATATCTTGTGCGCATTCACGTATTCCCCCATAGAAATAAATGGTGAAAAAAAGTGGAAAAAAGTACTGTTATACCTATTCTTTTTATATTGTGCCACATCCCTAGAAATATTCTGCTCTAGATTATTATCCTTAAAGGGACATTCAGGTCATATTAAACTTTAATGATTCAGATAGAGCCTGCAATTTTAAACAACTTTCAAATTTATTTCCATTAACAAAATGTGGTCTTTTTATATTTATACTTCACAGAATATATTCACAGAATATACGAATGTAGCCCTTCCTGTTGAACATTTGCACCTGTATACATTCTGCAGGAGAAGTTGCCTAGGCAACTATTAGACTGGTTGGTCATGTGATCAAGTGAAACTGAAAGAAGAGTGTAAGACACAGGAGGAAGCAGACATGTCAGAGCAGTGAAGGTGTGTGTGAGGCCTGGCTGTGTGAGAGCTGCAGACTTCATCTTGTAAAGTAACAGCATTCCTCTGCTGATTTAGTGTATGCTGCCAGCTGCAGTCTGTCCCTGTTAGAGAGCTGTGGAGAAGAATGCAGACAAAGTAAATGACTGGCAGACCTTGGAGTTTTCTTTCAGCCTGTGCAGAATCCTGTCAGTGGTAAGAAGTATCCTCTCTCCTTGTCATACTGACAGGGCATTCTGTCCATCACATAAACTTATAAACAGCTCTTCCTGTGGATTGCAGTTTCCTATGAGCTGCAACTGTTTAAATGCATGTGGATTACCTTAAAGGGCCCCAACATTTATGTGCACCAACTGGTACCCATCAGCCATTAGGGTGAAGCCTGAGGGTGGGTTCGCAGGTGGTTTGGGAGGGTGCTGGGCCTGGTTAGAGAGAGTCGGTGTGTTAGTTAGCCACTGTATTTCTTGCCTTATTTTTATTTACCATAATCCTTTAATACATGTTCATACTGTTTTACTGTTATTACTGTGTGTGTTGTAGTTATTTATTATGTTCCTGTCTGGGAAACCCATTCTTGCCCTGGATGCCCAGTCAGGTGGAGGCACTGCCACAGTCATGTACCCCAACTCCCAGGTAGCGGAGACTCAGGATCAGCCTGCAGAGCACATGGAGGTAGCTGGGGTAAAGACCCACAGGGGTAATTGTGGGCCTAGGCCAAACCCCGTTACATTTGGTGGTACTGCTGAGATAAATTGGGGTACACCCAGTAAGGATCCGTTAATTCCCCGGCCCACACTCCCATTTGTAACAGATTGGGCCCAGCAACAGAAGGTACCATTGCATCATGCAGTGATGATATGCCAGGTACCTCCCTATAGTGAGATAAAACATGTCACCAAGTGCGTAGAGATTATACTGGGAATAGAGATGGCTACCATCAGAGACATCCTGCATGATTCATACGGTCAAACTTACATGTTAGTATATTCCCATGCAGATTTGAGAGGCCGTCATAGGCCTACATGTCTATACCTTCTTGAAACAGCTCCTGAAGGATGTCGCTTAGTGTACGCTCTCCCTGATAAGGAGGAAGGGGTTACACTGCAGCAACCCTCCACTATAGGCCAAAGAGACTTTAATGTATCAAGTTATTCCCAGATTCTGTCCCCTTTGTCAGAGAAACCCCCCAGGAGATTACCGGTTACCCCTGTAGAGACTGGGGCCATCCCCAAACGAAATGTCTACTTTTCCAGTGTGCAAGGGACAACTGCCCCTAAGACCCCAGATCTAGTGGTTCCCTCATCTCCAACATCCCCAAAACCAGGCGATTCCCTATTGAGAACCACAAGTTCAGGAGAGAGTAACATATCTGAAATACTGCAAAAACTCTCAGAAGCCATAGTAACAGCTACCCATACCCACAGTTACCGTAAGCTGAAAGTGTTTTCTGGGAATCAACCTGTTCCTGCCGGGGAGGACCCCTATAAGGCCTGGAAGGATAATGCTGTACAATTATTGGAAGAATGGTCTTGTACGGATAACATAAAAAAACAACGGATAATGGAGAGTCTTCGTTTCCCAGCTACAAATATGATAAGGCTGTTTAGGGGAGTGAATGAACAAGCTACCGCACAAGATTACCTGAAAGTTTTGCAGGATGCGTATGGAAAATCTGAGGACTCTGATGATCTATTAATCAAGTTCCTAGCCACTAAACAGAAGGAACATGAGAAAGCTTCAGACTATATCAATCGATTACAATTGTCACTGGGAAAACTGTTTCATAATGGAGCAGTCACTGCATCTGAGTTGGATGCTCGACTATCCAAACAAATTCAGAAGGGAGGCCTTAGCAATGATCCAGTCATGATCATGTTAAGAGTTAAGTTGGATGATCAAGTCTTGTCCTATTCCACACTGATCCGAAAAGCAAAAATACTGGAGAACCAAATGTCCCCATCTCCTCCACAAAAAGAAAATTCTTCTAAAGCTGCAGATAAAGAGGATATGGAACTGTTCGTCCTTAAAAAAAAGGTAGCTGAATTAGAATTATTGTCTAAGTCATTGCCAAGAAGAACAGATTATTCTCCTACCAGGAGGCAGCACCGCAGGGAGACCACAGGAAGGTTATTCCCAGAGGAACAGTCCCCCCGAGGGAACTGTTTTAAGTGTGGAAAATCAGGGCATTTCAAGCGGGAGTGTCCCACTAATTCATCAGATACAGAAGTGGATGTGCTAGCTATTGAGCTGGAGGAGGCTCAAGCTACCAGTCCTTTCAGGAAAAGAGGAAAAAGAACCACACCCATATTATCTGTGGGGGCCAAGATCGGGCCCAAATCTCTGATACAGTTACAAATAGAAGATATTCATGCCTCGGCCTTGTTAGATACTGGATCCCAGGTCACCATCATTAATAGAGACTTCTATGACCATCATCTAAAACATATTCCCCTGGAGCCAGCAGGAGAGTTGCAGTTGTGGGGAGTGGGATCTCAGGCCCAGCCTGTAGAGGGATGTATAAGAGTGACAATAACAATCCCACAGTTAAACACAGGAATGATCTGCCCTATGGAATTGGAAGCTCTTGTATGCTCCATGAAGAAAACAATGTGCGCCCCAATAATTTTGGGTACCAACGCAAGAATGGTGCAGGACATGTTCAGGGCCTACCTAACTGAAGTGGGAGATGTATCTCTAACCAGACTGATGGAAGTCAGCCCTGTTCTAGGGAAAGAATGCCATCGACTAGCCCTACAAGCTAGACCAGGATCATGCCACTACTCAGGGAAAGAACCTTTATTTGTAAGGCCTGGAGAGACTAAGACTCTATGAGCCATAGCATCTATGCACCATGAAATATCAGGAGGAACCAGGCAATACCTCATTGAGTCCTTGCCTGAGGAGGATGCAAAAAAAGGGTAGACTCTCATACCTGAGGTGAAAGACTGGCGGAATCACTGGTGTAAAGATTTTCCCATAATGATAAGAAACTTAACACCCACAGAGATCAGAATTGATCGTCACCAGAAGATTGGTGTGATTCACTTGTTGGACCAAGTCTCTTCAGTAATGTCTGTAAAGGCAGAACAGGGAGGTGATCATGAAGGACCTATAGTTTTTGAACTGGAAGATTCTCCTCTACCACCAAAGTGGAGAGATAGCCTCCGATCCAAATTAGCTACTCGAGAGAAAGTTTTCTCCAGGAAAGAAATGGATGTGGGATGTGCAAAGAGTGCTACACATGCTATCAGACTTTCTGACCCAGCTCCTTTCAGAGAAAGATCAAGGAGAATACCCCCTCGAGATGTGGAAGATGTCCGGGATATACTCAAACAGATGGAAGAATCTGGCATTATTAAAGAGTCCAGAAGTCCATATGCCTCACCCATAGTGGTAGTTAGGAAAAAGAATGGCACAGTCCGGCTTTGCATAGACTATCGGACTTTAAACAAAAGGACTGTGCCAGATCAATATACTCTGCCACGGATAGAAGATCTGCTAGATGCCCTTTCTGGAAGCCAGTGGTTCAGCGTCCTGGACTTGAGGTCTGGGTATTATCAGGTACCCATGAAGAAGGAGGATCAGGAAAAGACAGCTTTCATCTGTCCCTTGGGATTCTACGAGTTTACCAGGATGCCCCAAGGGGTCACTGGAGCTCCCGCCACCTTTCAAAGGCTGATGGAGAAGACTGTGGGGGATATGAATCCCAAAGAGTGCCTAGTCTATCTTGATGACCTCATAGTGTTTGGAAGGACACCAGAAGAGCACGAACAGCGATTGCTGAAGGTGTTGGATCGACTCCAAGCAGAGGGTCTGAAATTATCAATAGACAAATGTCGATTTGCCCAGAACTCTGTTACATATGTAGGTCACATTGTTTCCGCACAAGGTGTGACAACTGACCCGACCAAAATTGAAGCGGTGATGAACTGGCCCAGGCCAGATAACATCAGTGAGCTGTGCTCATTTCTTGGATTCTGCGGTTACTACCGGAGGTTTGTGAAAGACTATTCAAAGATTGCTCGAGAGCTACACAACCTGTTAAAGACTACCTCAGCTATAGAGGGTGTTAAGGCGCCAAGTCCTAAAGACTCCTTCGGAAAGAAATGGACCTCAGGATGCGAAGAAGCCTTCTTAATCTTGAAGAAAAGACTCACAGAAGCTCCTGTATTGGCATATTCAGATCCCGAGAAACCATATGTGCTCCATGTTGATGCCAGTATGGAAGGCCTAGGGGCCGTATTGCATCAGAGCTACCCAGAAGGGTTAAGACCAGTGGCCTACATAAGTAGAAGTCTAACTGGTGCAGAGAAAAACTATCTGGTCCATAAGCTAGAATTCTTGGCGCTCAAGTGGGCAATTGTGGACAAGTTACATGACTATTTATATGGAGCAACATTCAAGGTAAGGACGGATAACAATCCGCTTACTTATATTCAAACAACAGCAAAGCTGGATGCCACAGGGCATAGGTGGCTGGCAGCATTGTCAAACTATAGTTTCAGCCTTAAATACAAGCCAGGCCCTAAGAATGTCAGTGCGGATGCTCTGTCCCGCAGACCTGGACTTCCTCCTCATGAAGAAAAGGAGGAATGGGAAGAAATCCCTGTGCCTGGGGTAGGAGCCCTGTGCCAAACATATGTAGTGGCTGAGAGGCAGGATGAGTTCTCTGAACTCAGAGGAATAGACTCCATATGTCACTCCCCAGAAGCCGTACCAGAGGTATTCTGTGCTCCAGCAATGCTCCAACAGTGGTCTCACATAACCAATGAAGACAAGAAGAAAGCCCAGTCACAGGACTGGTATATAGGTACAGTCCTCAAGGCAATGAGAGCCAAGAACCCTAAATTACTGAGCTCCCTTCCCATTGGACAAAGAGATTTGTACCGGAGAGAATGGAGTAAACTACATCTAGAAGATGGAATCCTTTATAGAATTATAAAATACCATGACCACCCTGGTCGAAAGCAGCTAGTGTTACCTCATAGATATCGGGGAATGGTCCTGAGAGCTCTCCATGATCAACATGGGCATCTTGGGGTAGACAAGACCTATGGCCTGGTACAAGACCGGTTCTATTGGCCTCGCATGAGAGAACATGTTGAACATTATGTGAAGACCTGCAGAAGATGTATTCAGAGAAAGACTCTGCCTGTGAGAGCTGCCCCTATGGGCCACCTGAGAAGTACAGGACCCCTGGATCTTGTGTGCATGGACTATCTATGTATTGAGAATGATACTACCGGAATTGGGAATGTTCTGGTAGTAACAGACCATTTCACCAGATACGCTCAGGCTTTTCCCACTAAAGACCAGAAGGCTGTGACCGTAGCCAAGGTCCTCTGGCAGAAATATTTTATGCACTACGGTCTGCCCAATCGAATACATTCTGATCAAGGTAGAGACTTTGAGAGTAAGCTGATCAAAGAACTGCTGGATATGTTGCAGGTTCACAAGTCCAGAACAACACCCTACCACCCTGAGGGTGATGCCCAGCCTGAGCGTTTTAATAGGACACTCCTAGACATGCTCGGGACTCTGAAACAAGTGGAGAAGCGGTCCTGGAGTAAGCATGTAGAAGCCATGGTCCACGCATATAATTGCACAAGGCATGAGTCTACAGGATTCTCACCCTATTTCCTAATGTTTGGAAGGGAAGCCAGACTACCGATAGCTGTCCGGTTGGGGGTGTCCCCAGATGGGACAAAGTCAGACTCTCACTTCCAGTATGTGAGGACCCTCAGACAAAACCTTCACAGTGCCTACGAGTTGGCCACTCAAGCTGCGGCAAAAATGGAGGAACGCAACAACAGAAGATACGATACCAAAGTGAAGCATCAGGAAGTCCAAGCGGGAGATAAGGTTCTCCTCCGGAATCTAGGGGTACCTGGGAAACACAAATTAGCAGACAGATGGAAGGATACCCTATTTGAAGTTGTTTCTAAGCTAAAGGGGCTGCCAGTGTATAATATAAAAGGCCCAGAAGGCCGGATCAAAGCTTGGCATAGGAACCATCTACTACCAATAGCCTATATCGATGAAGAGGAAGGGAGTAGTAGTGAATGGGAGAAAAGCACAACGGAGAGTCCTGAAAATGAGGCAGTAGAGACCCCAGAAGCTCTTAGTGCTGATGATCAATGGTGGTCTCCTCCTGCTGAGGAAACACAGCACTTTCCTTCCTCTCCTCCCTTAGCCTCCTCTACATTGAATCCCAACAGCCCCAACTTTGTGCCTGGGACCCCAAAAAGAGACTCTTGTATCATGGGAAAGCCAGGGTCTCAAGCATCTGGTGACCTCCCCACCCAAGTGGCCAGAGCTGAAGATTCCCAGGAACATTCTGGACTTCCTCAGAGAGAACAGAGACTGGGTACTAGAATACGACAGCCTCCCAGGGTTCTTACTTACGATCAAGTCGGAGAACCCAGTTATGTCCCAGGTACAGTCTAAAATGGTTGATTTACTGTATGCGGTTGCGGACATTATGAATGTTGGAACCTCTCTGTACTAGAATAAACTGTAAGATAGTTAACATTTGTTTATAGGACTGCATTTATTATTATTTATATGTTTTGTTTTTTCAATTTACCTCTTGGTGGAACCTTGCCAGTGGAAGGCAAGGATTTTACAAGGGGGAGAATGTAGCCCTTCCTGTTGAACATTTGCACCTGTATACATTCTGCAGGAGAAGTTGCCTAGGCAACTATTAGACTGGTTGGTCATGTGATCAAGTGAAACTGAAAGAAGAGTGTAAGACACAGGAGGAAGCAGACATGTCAGAGCAGTGAAGGTGTGTGTGAGGCCTGGCTGTGTGAGAGCTGCAGACTTCATCTTGTAAAGTAACAGCATTCCTCTGCTGATTTAGTGTATGCTGCCAGCTGCAGTCTGTCCCTGTTAGAGAGCTGTGGAGAAGAATGCAGACAAAGTAAATGACTGGCAGACCTTGGAGTTTTCTTTCAGCCTGTGCAGAATCCTGTCAGTGGTAAGAAGTATCCTCTCTCCTTGTCATACTGACAGGGCATTCTGTCCATCACATAAACTTATAAACAGCTCTTCCTGTGGATTGCAGTTTCCTATGAGCTGCAACTGTTTAAATGCATGTGGATTACCTTAAAGGGCCCCAACATTTATGTGCACCAACTGGTACCCATCAGCCATTAGGGTGAAGCCTGAGGGTGGGTTCGCAGGTGGTTTGGGAGGGTGCTGGGCCTGGTTAGAGAGAGTCGGTGTGTTAGTTAGCCACTGTATTTCTTGCCTTATTTTTATTTACCATAATCCTTTAATACATGTTCATACTGTTTTACTGTTATTACTGTGTGTGTTGTAGTTATTTATTATGTTCCTGTCTGGGAAACCCATTCTTGCCCTGGATGCCCAGTCAGGTGGAGGCACTGCCACAGTCATGTACCCCAACTCCCAGGTAGCGGAGACTCAGGATCAGCCTGCAGAGCACATGGAGGTAGCTGGGGTAAAGACCCACAGGGGTAATTGTGGGCCTAGGCCAAACCCCGTTACACGAATATGCATTTGTGATTGGCTAATGGCTGTCACATGGTATGTATATGCATTTGTGATTGGCTGATGGCTGTCACATGGTATGTATATGCATTTGTGATTGGCTGATGGCTGTCACATGGTATGTATATGCATTTGTGATTGGCTGATGGCTGTCACACGGTACAGGGGTAGTTGAAATACACATAAATTTGTCAGAAAAAAATCTACTACTCATTTGAAGTTCAGACTCTGGGGCCCATTCATCAAGCTCCTTATGGAGCTTGATGCAGCTGTTTCTGCACAAGCCTTCAGGCTCGCGGGAAACAGGAGTTATAAAGCAGCAGTCTTAAAGGGACATGAAACCCAAATTTTTTCTTTCATGATTTATAAAGAACATACAATTTTAAACAACTTTCTAATTTACTTCTGTTATCTAATTTGCTTAATTCTCTTGATATCCTTTGCTGAAAATCATATCTAGATAGGCTCAGTAACTGCTGATTGGTGGCTGTACATAGATGCCTTGTGTGATTGGCACACCCATGTGTATTGCTATTCCTTCAACAAAAGATATCTAAAGAATTAAGCAAATTAGATAATAGAAGTAAATTGGGATGTTGTTTAAAATTGTATTCTCTATCTAAATCATGAAAGAAATATTTTGGGTTTAATATCCCTTTAAGACCGCTGCTCCTTTTTTTTTAAATACATTTTTTTTATTAATTGCAATCCAGTTTCAGTTACAAGACAGGAACAAAATTTGAAGAGGGTTTAATATGCATTTTTGAATTTGATGAGAGTTTTAATTAAAGGGGGCCATCCTACTAAAAACGTTTTCATTTTCTCCCTATTAATTGTGTATGGAAATATAAAAAAATAATTTTATTCTGTACTTCTCTGATAAAAAGTGAGAAACTAGGAACTATTCTTCCTTTCCAGGGTTTCAATATTAGATGTCTAGAC